>NC_045431.1:150042081-150344823 GCF_902635505.1 Sarcophilus harrisii
GAACTGATTGTTTGTTAAAAAATTGAAGCATCATCTTTTTCTCTCTCTTTAATTTAAATTTTCTTGAAGCTTTTTATTTTCATTAGCGTGGGAGATCTATGTTTTCTTTCACAACTTGACTTTTATGGATTTGTATACATAACTTTACATGTGGCTTCTTAATTGTGGAAGAGGACAAGGAAGAGAACATGTTTTAAAAATATGTAAAAAAATTTTTTTTGTTTTGAATTTAACTGAGGAAAAATATTTAATAAATAAAAATTAAATTGTAAGTTCTTTGAAGGAAAGGACTATCTTTTTTTTTTTTTTTTTAAATATGGATCCCTAATTCTTAACACAGTGCCTGGCACAGAAAAGACGCTTAATAAATGTTTACTGCCTGAAAGAATTGTTTTGCAAAACTATACAACATATAAAAAAATGATCTGACAATATGTTCTGTGATCCAATGATAGGTTGCACATTGTCTCTCTCTCTCTCTCTCTCTCACACACACACACACACACACACACTCCCTCTCCTCTCTATCTTCCTCTTTGGGACCAAGCTTGGTAATTACCAACTACCAGACTGGGTTGTTGACGAAAGAGATAACATTCATAAAGTTATTCTGAACCATAACACACTAATATGAATGTTCATTGTTATTAGGTTTATTGTTAGAATTACAGTTAGTTAGAGATTAAACTTGCCAGTTTCATTGATATATGAAGCTCTTAATGTAAATTAAAATCTTTGCAGTTTATGAGTTGTCAAAGCAGAACTGTCAAATGTAATGCTGGGAGCAAAAAGCAATCCATAAGATTCTAAAATGTGGCCCAAATCAAGTTAAAATGTAACTGGGAAACATTTAGCAAAATAAATGTAAATAGAATAAAACGTGTATAACTTTACATTTTAAAATTAAATCTATATTTAGCTCATGAAGGTTATTAGCAGCTCCCGTTTCTGAATTTGCCATCTCTAGCCTACAAAATAAAAGAGGTTAAATATCACGGTGTCCCACATCCAGTATATATCAAGAAATACAATTCCACTTGAACTCAACTTTTCTTGAATCTAAAGTCAGCTTACTCTCTATATTCACCACTATAACAAAATGTTTTTCATATATAGTAATTCTCATTACAAATGATTGGGAAAATTCTATATGTTTATGAGCCTCCAATTGTTCTGATAGATGTTTTTTCTTTGAGCAATGGTTTTTGATCTTATGTTACTTGAACATATGTTATATATATCAGACACTTGGAGATATTTTATAAAAATATTTTTTCCGAATTTCCAAATTTCTTCTGTTTATGCTGGTCACGATTTTTAAAAATACAAAACTATTTAAATCTAATGTGACTAAATTTATCTACTTTATCTTTTTTAATTGTCTCTGTTCCTTGTTTAGTTAAGAATCTGCCCTCACTGTCACAATCACAGTATCTGATCTAATTCTCTTCTTGTTTTTTAGGGGACAGGGGTATAATAATATATATTCAGGCAACATCCATTTTCAATGCATTACAGATATAAAGAGATCTGATAATAACTTGAGAATACCAATATTTGAGCATTTCCACTTAAAAACAAAAAAATTTGATGAAAGAATTATAAAAACCAAAAGTATAAAAAGATAATCAGAATCTATTCTACATAGAATTATATACTAACAAAACTAAAAACACAAATGAAATGAAGGAATACCTTCAAAAATATAAAATGCCCAAATTAAAAGTTTAAACACAATAACAATGTAAAAGGAAGGAACAGCCACATACCATTTAACAAAATTATAAAATTGGAATGTAACTCCTAAAGAAATATAAAAGGGAGGCCAGCAGGTATTAGTTACACAGTACATGTAAACTTTTTCAATCTATCAATCAGCTGTGCTGATTTTTTTTCCCCCACTTTAAAAAACAGTACTACTGATTTTTATGGGATGGTTGTTAGAACAGGCAGGAAGGATACTGTGGATGACTATGATATTATAAAAAAAATCAATGAATTCAATAAAAACTTATTTTTAAAAAATACCAAAGCTAACAGAAGATAAAGTCAAATTCTAAACCCAATCTCAGAAAAGGCTACAAAAATAGTTGTAAAACAATTACCAAAGAAAATAAAATTCCTGGTCCTAAGAGATTCACAGGAGAATGCTATCAAACTTTTAAAAGACAATATTACTACTATACAGATTATTTTCAAAAATTGAGAAAGCACTGTACCAAAATCCTTTTATGGGACAAAAGATAAAAACAAACAAACAACAAATTACACACTAATATCATTAATAACTATCAAATTAATTTTAAATAAAATCTTGTCAAAGAGACAATACTTCCAAGGAATCGCTTATTTATGATTATTTCAATAAATGCAAGAGGCTTTGCATTCATGCTTAAATAATCCTACAAAGTACAGACATAAAAGGACCTCTAAAAAATGTCACTAACAAAAAGAAAAAACACATTCAGTAAAGTTATACTAGAAACTTTTTCAATAAATATGTGGGTATAACAAGAATACCCATTCTCTCAAATATAACTGGATATAGCTCTGGAAATGCTAGAAATAGAAATTAGGTAAAGTAAAGAAATTAAAAACATAAATATAAGTAAAGAAGAATTACAATTATCCCTATTCACTGATAATGGTTTCTTGGAAAATCTTAGAGAATCAGAAAAGATACTTAGAATATGTTAGAGCTGTGAAGTCAGATTCAAATAGAAAGGGGCCTCTACTCCATAGATAAGCATCTCTATGATTCATATACTAACAGTTATAGAATTCTTATTTTCTATATTTTATTGTTTTAATTTATTTTTAAAATACATCCCAATTACAATTTAATTTGGTTTGGGCTATACTCATGAACTGCATTGAATTCTGTTGGCAAAGGTATTTGGCACTTTTGTTCTAAAGAATAACAAAACATTATTAATAATTCATACAATAAATTCAAGAAAAAAATGCAGACAACAAAATATACCCTCATAACCTCAACATCAACTGTATTTATATAAAATAACAAAAACCAAAAGGCAAAAAAAGAATGTCCCATTCCAAATAACTATAAAATACTTAAAGAATACCTTGAGGAATTAGTCTACAAAATTACACAAAAAGACTTGTATAAATAAGGTTACAAAATGTTCCTTCAAAAAACAAAGACCTCAAATAACATTAGTGCTCATGGCAAAGCCTTGCCAATGTAATAAAAATTACAACACTATCAAAGTTAATTTACAGGAGGATTCTGAGATGGCAGAATAGGTTGGTAAAGTTCAACCCTCCAGATTTCCCCCACAAATAGAACAAATTTGTACTTCAAAATGAACATAGACTGATGAAAAATCAAGAAGATGTAGGCCAGAACAAAGATTCTCCTAATACAACTGAGAAGCTCTAAGCAGGGGATTAACCCATGTGAAGTGCAAAGACCTCTGGGCTATTTCCATAGAAACACCAAGTGGGGACCCCTGGGACTAGCTACATATGGCTGGAGCCTCAGCAGGAACCATAGAAACTTTCACCTCTTACACTGCTTGTAGAGTGGGGTCTGAGTCTTACAAAAGGGAGTGAACCTTAGCTGATTAAAAACAGCCAGGTCTAGCTGCGCTGCAGATGACCCTGGGCAAAAAGGAACCAACAAACCTATGAATGCAGAGGCAGGGATGTTGTTGGCTTCACTTCCTGGAGAATGGAATTCTTAGTTTGAGGTTCCTGGTCAGAGGGGAGAGATGAGGTAAAGTCAGAGACACCATCCCCTCAACCCCAGGATTGGAGGTGCTTATATTAATATCTCTTATTAAAAAAAAAAAAAAAAAAAAAAAAAAGAAACATACTATGGGAACGGAGAAAACTGGGATTCATTTTCAGAGGAGGACACTGAAATAAAAAAAAGCTTCTGCCCCAAAACGTAACATGAAATGGCTTCTTGCCCAGAGAGAATTTATAGAAGAACTCAAAAGCATCCAAGAAAACAAGAATGTGAAAAAAAAAAAGTTAAAACAACTAGAAAAGGAGATACAAACTCAAAGATACAACTCTTTGAAATTAAAATTGAGTTAAGGGGAAGGAAGCAGTGAAGTCATGAAAGACCAAGAAATAACAAAACAGATTCTAAAGAATGAAAAAATAGAACAGAATGTGAAACATCTTATAAGAAAAATGACAGATCCGGAGAACAGATCAAGAAGAAAAAAATTAAGAATAATTGGATTGCCAGAAAGTTGTGACCAAAAAGGAGGATTTTGACATAATAATGTAAGAAATAATCCAAGAAAGTTGTTCTGGAGTGATAGAACATGAGGGGAAAAGTAGAAATAGAAAAACAATTCACCAATTACTACCTCAAACAGATCCTTTGTGCAAAACACATAGGAACATTATTGCCAAATTTCCAAACCCCCAGATCAAAGAGAAAATTTTGCAAGAAACAAGGGAAAAAATATTCAAATATGGTGGATTTACAATTAGAACTGTACAGAATTTATCAACAGCCACAATAAAAGACAGCAGGTCCTGAAGTCATATCTACTGATAATCAGAAGAACTAGGCCTGAAGCCAAAAAATATCCAGTAAAATTATCTATAACATTGAACAAGAAAAAATAGACATTCAACGAACTTGGAGATTTTCAGGACTTTCTATCAACCAAACACTAATTTAATAGGAAATTTAATATATATGAGACAATATCAAAGATTAATTTCAAGGAATTCAATATGGACAAATTGTTTATGTTTTTCCCCCTAGGTGAAATGAATACCATAATGTTCAAAATTCATATCAACAACAGGGCAGCTCAAAAGAAAGATTGATAGAGTTAATGTAAAAATAGTAATTATGTTATAGAAATGAGGTATAGAGGAAGAATAGACACAGGCATTAGAAGGGAGAAAAGGTCTAAGTTCTGAAAACCTACTCACATTAGGACTGGGTAAAATAGGCAGCACTACATATATATTATGAAGATTATAGCTATATGAAAGAATGCATCAAATCACTAATGATAAGAAAAATGTAAATCAGAGCAAGTCTGAAGTTTCACCTCACATTATTTTACAAACTGGCAAAAATAACACAAGATAGCAATAGTCAGTATTGTCAGGGTTTTTATGAATACTGATGCTAATTTTGGCAATGTTGTGAATCAATACTGGAAAACAATTTGGACTTATGCACATAAAGTGACTAAAAATATCCATATTCTTTGATCTAGAGATTTCAATACAGAGCTCATACCCCAAGGATAGCATTGATTTTAAAATAAATCTCCATGTACGCCAAAATAGCTGTAGTTGAACTTTTTGTGATAGCAAATTTTAGAAATAAATTAGATGCCCACATCAATTAGGAAATGGATAATCAAATCATTACACATGAATATAATGGCATATTATTGTGTATGTGATGATGTATGTGCAATGAAGTATGTGATGAATATGAGAAAGATGGAAAGAACTGAGGCAGAATGTGCTAAGCTAAGTAATAAAACAACATACACAGTAACTATAATCATAGAAATGGAAAATACAAGTGCACACCTATACACCACAACTAAATTATGTAAAATTATATAGAAGCAGAATGGCTCTAAAGAGATATGAGAAGATATTCCTACCTCAACTTTTTTTTAGAGGGGGAAGGTCCATAAATTGCAGGTTACACAAATTTTCAGAAAAATCAATATAGTAATCAGTTACGCCGATTCCCCCTATCTTTTTCTTAAGTTTTATTTAGTGCCTATTATGTGTCAAGCACTGTACTGAGCATTTTGTAAATATTATCTCAATTTTAAAAAATGCTACTTTATGTGGGATGACTTTCCAGAAGGGAGAGGAATACTTGGGGAAACTAAAGTGATATTTTTTCTTATCTTGAAAATTTGTTGTTAAAATTTCATCAGAGTGAGATTTTTTGCTATTACAATATCTTGCACATAGTAGTTACTTAATAATTAGACTGAATGGAGGTAACTTTCAGTTTTAACTCCCGGAGATTAAGGACTTGAGTTCAAATCCACCTTCAGACATACTAGCTGTGGATCCTCAACACATTACAGAAAAGCAAACCCTCCAATATCTTTGCCAAGAAAACAAAGAGTCAGACATAACTGAATTACAATATCACCAGTGATTAGGTTGAATGTGAATGAAACAATAATTTCCCACCAAATTCTAACATGTAATTTAACAAAGATTTATTAAATGCCTAAAATTCCAGTGCCCTATGCTACAGCTTGAGTATATACCAACAAAAAAGCAGAAAGAGCCAACATGTACATGGATAAGAAAAGATTTACAAAAGTAATTTCAAAAGATAAAAAGAATAACTGATAAACGAGGAAGGATTTCTTGGAGGCAACATGTGATCTGTGCTTTGAAGGAAGGTTGGTATGGTGAAGCTGGGCTCCAACTTATCTCATAAAGATAACAGCATGGAGACATTTTTGCTCACTTTGAGAAGGGATGGGTGGTCAGTGATTCACAAGAGTTAGAAAGCCCTTCTTTCCTGGCAGCCCCCATTAGGCCCAGTATGAAAAGGCAGTTTACAGCTATCCCTACCTCCCAGTTCAGGTACCTGGGCTTACAGGTGGAAGTTCCTGAGTTGCACACAGCTTATAGATTGTATTGATTGTGCCAAATGGTACTAAGTCAAAAGGCATGGAATGGGTAGATATGTAATAGGGGACTGGCAAATGAACAGCCTTGCTGATTCAGTTGACTAGGTGAAGAGGCTGGTAACATGTAATGGAACTGTCTCAGAGATTCTGAAGCACAAGTAGACATTTTGTAAATATTTCCAGCCTACTAACAAGGTGTGGAATACAAGCCATTTGATTGCCAGTGGTTATAAAGCCGGAGAAGGATGGGGGAGGGAGAGAAGAGTTGTACATTCACAAGGTCCCAGATAGCTTCAGACCCCTTTATCTGGGCTCTTTCATTCACTTCCTGCCAGCTGATGACATCCAGTGAAGCACAATGAGGTCCAAGCTCTTTGCCCACCCTGGCATGTGTGCTTTCATATTAAATGCAAGTTGGATACTATGACCTAATAAGTTTCTAAAGAGTTAACTGAGAGTTCAGGAATGGAATCCATCAATGCATTTTTCAGTCAGCCCAGCATCAATGGCCTGAGAAAAGGGGAGGTACCATCAGTGGGCAGCCCAACTCATTCAACAAGATGCAACGTTTTATAGCAACCAATGCTATATAGAAACATATTAAGCTGAATGAAGCCCACTCTCCCTAGAGAAAGACAGGAAAATGTTTGTACATCTCTACTTGGCTAGATCTTTGACATAATCATCATAATAATTATAAACAATAATAGGAACATCTTATAGCACTTTAAGGTTTGTAAAATCTTCACAAATATTATCTCATTTGATTCTCACAAGTACTCTAAAGGTAAATGTGATTTTTACCCCCATTTTACAGATGTGAAAACTGAGGCAACTAAAAGTGACATGCTCACACAGGGTCACGAAGTTAATGAGTGTGTGAGAAAAGATGTGATCAGGTTGTGTTCCTGATTCCAAGTGCAATGTTTTATCTAATGTGCTATCTGGCTGTCCTTAGTATCTTTTTAAATGTTAACTGAGATTTGGTGGCTATTAGTGGAGGAACACACAAGGAAGAGGAGTTTGAATTAAGATCTTTAGAGGAGAGACACCTTAATCTTCCTATAACTCTGAGGAGGAGATTACAGCTGGCTAGAGAAATTCCTCATTACAATCCTTGGGGAGAATTGCAGGAGGAATTCAGACTACATTAACATGAGTATGCATAACACTGGAATATCTACTCTCTACTGGGTGCTCAGGTGGAGTATCTCAAAAGACCAACTTATCTGATCATTTCTCAAGCCAAATTACTACTTAATCTGAATAAATGTTAACAGTAAATGACCCTGGAAAATTAAGCTTCTAAACATTATCACTGGAGATAGTAAACCCAAACTTGATATAAATGATTGCCTAAAATTAAATTATGTTATTCTTATTTGCAGTAAGATGTGTTCTCAATCTTTTCTTGCGTATCATGATAATTGTGGAAATATGTGTAGAAGAGTAGCACATGTATAACATATATTGTACTACTTGCCTTCTAGAGGACTGGCTGGGGGAGAGTTAGGGAGAAAAAAAATTGGAACACAAGGTTTCAACATTGAAACAAAAGGGTCAATGTTGAAAAATTATCCATGCATGTTTTGAAAATAAAAAGTTTCAATTAAAAAAAAAGAAATTAACTATGTGTATGTTTTGAAAATAAAAAGCTTTTAAAATTTTTTAAAAGATGCGTTCTTAGTATTATTAGAGAAATTAGAGCAAATCAGTACTTTAGCTAAGTATGCTGCATTAAATTTTGAAATTGCAGTATACTTGCTATTAGCCATGTGACCTTCACCTGTTTATCTGTTTCTATAAACTGTATAAAGGGGATAATAATAAAAATAATAGCTCCTTCCCTTCCCAAGGTTGTTGAGAGGACTATATAATTGTGTTATACTTAACACAGCACCTGGCTTAGAGGCAGAGTGAACAATACAATATTCAGACTTTTTAAGAATTTAATGAGACAAAATGGGTATTTTTGTCTACTTTTCTAAATTAGCATGGACTCCATTCAGATTTAAATCTTATAAAGGGAAAATTTTGATTCTTACTATTTATAACTGCCCTGTGATATAAATTAGCAAATTGTTATGTTGATACATTTAAGAAATCCAAGTAACTAAGGAAAAATAAAAAACTAAACATTTTAAATTATTATAGGAAGCAGGGCTCTGAAACTCTTAAAAAAAAAAAAATCAAGCTTTAAAAACCAGTAAAGGCCTGATACATAAAACTATATAAACTATTGTTGAATATAATTACTCCATAATATATTAAAATGTGACTTTACCAAATGCCAGCCCAGTAAAAAAAAAAAAAAAATCATTTATTTTTCAGCTAAGAAAATTTGGAAATGCATTTGGTTGAATTACTATCACCTGATTGATAATAAGTTTTAAAAATATAATCTTGTGTATGTTATTATTGTACTTCTAAAATGGTTCTTAAATTATGAAATTAAATAAATCATTGTATAAGAAAAGCCATTAAAAAGGTAATGTCCCTTTTTAAAACTGTTCTTATGAATTATATTCCCAAATGAATGGAACAAAAAGGTTTTTAAAACTGTGAGGTATATCTTGTTTTAAATTAGAAAATAACAATAATAATAATAATGACTCACTGTTAAGAGAAAAGAGTAAAAATCCTCTTCAGAGATCCTCATCTGTGAGACTGCTCAGAACTTCCTACTTGGCCTGGGTCATAAGATCATACCACCCCTGCTGACAGCATGATGAGAAACTCTGGAGTGCTGCAGCTTGAGGAACCAGAACCTCTTCCAGCCAAAGTGGAAAAACATACAAGTTAACTTTAAAAACAAAGTGAGTTTCACCCAAAATCATTTCAAAAATCATGAAATTTTATCTGTTAGTAATTAATCTGTAATAAAGTTCCATCTTTGAACCAAATTAGTAAAAACAGACTTTAGATTCAGAGATTTCATTTTGCCTTAGAAGTTAAAAAAGCATTAAGAACGTTCTGGAAACTTATAATAGCCAGGAATTTGGGGGGGATTTTTGAACCAATTAGTCACTCACTGGATGTGTATATATGTATATATTCAATGTATATGTGCAAAACTCCAGAATATAATTATTCTTAATTTATGAATGTGCTCATGAGGGAAATAACTTAGCCCTAGGCTATGACTGACAGTTAAATTGCATAATAGAGTGCTGAATCTGGGGCCAGGAAAAAGAATCTTCATGAGTTCAAATCTAGCTTTGGATACATCCTAGTCATGTGATCCTGGACAAGTCACTTAATCTTCTCTGCTTCAGTTCCTTGTTAGTAAAATGAAACAGAGAGAAATGGTTCAAAAGAGGTCATGAAGAGTAAGTAGGATACAACTAAAACTACTAAACAACAACTAGGCTGTAATTAGTGAACTTCTGCTATTTCAGGTAAAAATTTCATGGGAGTGTAATTTAATATTATCCTAAGTTTTGATTTCAAGTATTTTTGATTGAAATTTCATTAAGTTAATATTCCAATATTCAAGAGGAGTGCCATGTACCGCACAAAGGGAACATAATTAGGAAAAACTGAAGGGACAAAGGTGTGGCCTGAGTGTTATGATAATTAGGGGCCGTCCACATACTGAGCCATCAAAATGATGAGGTTAGCTACCAAAGGATAGGATATAAAGTGGTACCTCAAAAGTATAGGAATTACAGGCTGGCGTTGCAGATTGTCTCAGAAGAATTTGTAGGCTTATTCCTTCTCCAAATCAAGGGACAAAGATTATTATTAGCTTGCTCTTAGCTGGCTAAATCCATAAGGGTTTTTAGTAAGGAAAGGAGTTCTAGCAACTAGCCAGGGGCAAGACAAATTCCCTATTTGAGATAACATTAAGGAATGGCAAGTGGTAAATTATGAGGCTAATCTCAAACAGGAAATGAGCAGGCAAAGGAGATTAAGGTATTGACTGACAGGTTAAAACTAAAAGGGATTCAGCACCCTGAAAAAAGTTGGAGGTAGTGGTGGTACAGTTTGAGTGGGTTTTTTATAGGGAAATATCACCTTGGGGACTGACATGATAACTTGATTTTCTGATTAGATACAGTAACTCTGGGGTTCTGATTTGTCAATGCAAACAATACAGCTAAGAATTTTACCAGAATACCAAAGACAAATTAGGAGAACAAGGGATAATTTACCCATCAGATCTTTGGTGGGATTTATGACCAAAGAAGAACTACAGAACATTATGAAAGGTAAAATGGACAACTTTGATTACATTAAATTACACTTAAAAAGTTTTGGACAAACAAAACCAACAGAAACAAGATTAAAAGAAGTACAAAGCAGGGGAAAAAATCTTTACAATCAGTATTTTTGATAAAGGATTCATTTCTAAAATATATAAAGAACTCTGCCAAATTTATAATACAAGTCATTCCTTAACTAATAAATGGTCAAAAGATATGAACAGACAATTTTTGAATGATGAAATTAAATTCATCTACAATTGTATGAAAAAATGCTCTAAATAACTATTGATTAGAGAAATGCAAATTAAAACAACTTTGAGGTACCACCTCACACCTCTTAGATTGACTAAAATGACAGGAAAAGATAAAGATAAATGTTGGAGAGAATGTGGGAAAACTGGGACACTAATGAATCGTTGATGGAGTTGTGAAATGATCCAACCATTCTGGAGAGCAATCTGTAACTATTTCCAAAGAGCTATAAAACTGTGCATACCCTTTGACCCAGCAATGCCATTATTAGGTCTGTATCCCAAGGAAATAAAAAAGGAGTGAAATGGACTCACATGTGCAAAAATGTTTGTAGTTCTTTTGTAATAGCAAAAAAATTGGAAAATGAGTAAGTGCTCATCAATTGGGGAATGGCTGAACAAGTTGTGGTACATGAAAGTAATAGAATATTATTGTCCTATAAAAAATTATTAACAAGCTTATTATAGAAAGGCCTGCAAATATTTACATGAACTGATACTTTTTTTTTTTTAATTTTTTTTATTTAATAGCCTTTTATTTACAGGTTATATGCATGGGTAACTTTACAGCATTAACAATTGCCAAACCTCTTGTTCCAATTTTTCACCTCTTACCCCCCCACCCCCTCCCCTAAATGTCAGGATGACCAGTAGATGTTAAAATATATTAAAATATAACTTAGATACACAATAAGTATACATGACCAAAACATTATTTTGCTGTACAAAAAGAATCAGACTCTGAATTATTGTACAATTAGCTTGTGAAGGAAATCAAAAATGCAGGTGTGCATAACTATAGGGATTGGGAATTCAATGTAATGGTTTTTAGTCATCTCCCAGAGTTCTTTTTCTGGGTATAGCTAGTTCAGTTCATTACTGCTCCATTAGAAATGATTTGGTTGATCTCGTTGCTGAGGATGGCCTGATCCATCAGAACTGGTCATCATCTAGTATTGTTGTAGAAGTATATAATGATCTCCTGGTCCTGCTCATTTCACTCAGCATCAGTTCGTGTAAGTCTCTCCAGGCCTTTCTGAAATCATCCTGTTGGTCATTTCTTACAGAACAGTAATATTCCATAATTTTCATATACCACAATTTATTCAGCCATTCTCCAACTGATGGACATCCATTCAGTTTCCAGTTTCTAGCCACTACAAAAAGGGCTGCCACAAACATTCGTGCACATTACATGAACTGATACTTGACGAAAGAAGCAGAACATTGTACACAATAGCAAGAATGTGTGATGATCAACTATGAAAGGCTAGGTTCTTCTCAGTGGTTCAGTGATTCAGTGATCTAAAGCAATCCCCATAGACTTTGGATAGAAAATGCCATCTGCATCCAGAAAAAGAACTAAGGAGACTGAATGTAAATCAATACATGCTATGTTCACTTTTTTTTTTTTTTTTTTTTTTTTTGTCTCCCATGATTTTTCCCTTTTGCTCCAATTTTTCTCTTCCAACATGATTGATAAAGCAATTTGTGTTAAAAATAAATAAATAAATAAAAAGAATTATACCAGATGCCTCCTGGAGTAGGGTATGAAAAAGGTCCATTTGAACAAAAAGACTTAATCAAAATCAAAAGGTCCATTTATAATCCTATTAGCGCTCCCTACTGCTTGCCTCAGGGTGTAGCTAGGCTTCCAGATAGTTTATTCAGGCTTTCTTTAACAATGCCCACGTAACTACCCCAGGACTTCATCAGTAATAGCCTATTGACTCATTTTCCCCAATATGCTATTTCCTTTCTGAGTGGGAAATTCTCTCACCGGGTCATCTGAGCCTGGTTGTGACATCTTATAGATAATTTTGTTTGTTATATTATTACTGAGTAATTTTCAAGGGTATCCAACTCTTGATGTCCAAACTCAAGATAAGTTCATTCTTGGGTTTTCTTGGCAAAGATACAAGTAGTTTATCATTTCTTTCTTTAGACCCATGAATGATATGGAATTTTAATACACATTGGCTGCTAACTCTGATTCATGCCTAAAATCAAATAGAGGAAGGGGAGTTTTCTCCTGTTATGAATTAAGGTCAGTCTGTGTTCTTGAGAGGACAATGTTGAAATCATTATATTATAACTATGCCGCTCCCTTTTTTCTTTCATAGCAAATTCTTTAATCAGAGAAGGCATTTTTTTGTTGGTGATGATGGTGTTGGAACATAAAATCTTTATTAATTAATGGATTAATACTAAAACATCTGAGTTGTCATAATCTGATGAAAGATCTTACTGTTTCCAACCTCAATTTGTAGTAAAGTCCATAAGCAACTAAGTAAACGAGTTCCTAGCTTTACTACCCCCTTACTACAAATTTCTTGAAGTACCTCATTCTTTCAGACTGATATGAAGCTACTAGCCTCAAGGGAAGGGAATTTAATGAAGCTCTAAACTGCAACAGGATTGAAATCTTTTACAATTAGATGATTAGTTTTCAATAGAATGTACTTTGTAACAAGTTCTCAAAATGGGTTTAAGGATCTTACATATAAAATTGCTTCGATAATTGGAAAATGAAATTACCTATATTAAAGAGATACAAGGGCTAATTTTCCAAAATAAGCCCTCATAGATTCTTAAGATTTTTCCTTCAGCCTATGGAGGACATACTCATATTAGATTCAGGGTAAATACAGAAACAGCTAAAATTTATCTAAAATTTCAGGTAAATTATGGATGGAGAATATTTCTTGATCCTAAAGACATGACTAATTTTGTTGCTAAAATTCATCTTAAAGAAATTGGGTCACAGTACAGACCACCAGTACATATAGTTTCAAACAAGGAGTCTCATTAAAAGACTTACTGCTCTCAAATTTATTCCTGTCTTAGAACAACTCCCAAGTTTCATACTTTTTATCAACCTCAGAGTTCAGAATAGGTTGAACATATAAACAAAGAATTTAAGATTGGTGAATTATGTTCTAAAACCAATTTACATACTTTCCCCCTGCTTTGCCCCAATGAAGCAGACTATTCTTTCTCCTTTTGTCTTTTGGTCAAAGATAAAGTCTCCTATACGTTATTATTAGAAAGGATATATTTGTGGTTTCTTATAATGAATTATAAAACAAACTAAAGAAACTTTATGAAGCAGTAACTGCAGCAGACTGGGCCATTGCAGTTTCTCACTACATCAAAAATTTCCAGCAGACCAGCAGAACTCAACTAGCCTAGTAAAGCTCCAAGTGTTGCTGACCACCCTTGGTGAACATCTGAGACTTAAGAAGAAATGCCCTGCTTAGATAAACATTTGAGAGTAGGTTGCCAGGTTCCAGGGAGAACTGATGCTATTAAATCTTGCATATGTGTTTTCTCCCCTGTTAGACTGTGAAAACTGTGAGCAGGAACTATTTGTATTCCCAGCACTTACCACAGGGCTTTGCATTACTGTATTGCTTGGACCTTTGGGTCACGGTGTTTATTTTCCCTGAGTGAACTTTACACTAGAACAAAGTCCAAGAATAAAAGCCCTCTGGTCTACATCCATATATTGGGGTCACCACCTCAGAACAAGCAGCTAGAATCTCTCTCGAGACTGAGAAGTAGGCTCAGGTCACAAGTGAGTCCATCTTTTGTTTAGATTGAGACACCACCACAAGAAAAGGTCTCTGCTATGATCAATCAATCAATCTTGTTGTTTTTATATTAATCAATCCGGAGAGATTATAACAAGTCTCCACAAAATTCCACAGAGTGTAGCTGAAACCCAATTGTTTAAACAATATGCAGATACCCCATGGTGGGACACTCTGTGGATTTACAATTATATTCAAATGGACTCTAAACAGCAGGTAGAAATGGTCCAGCTTCTCAGCCATGCAGGGGTAAGTTAATAATGCAATAAAGTTTTCTCTCAATTCCTAAAAGACTACACTTTTACCAGAACTTAATTGGCTTCGATTTTCCTCATGCAGCTTCTTAGTTATCTATGGACATAAAAATCCAAGTGGAGTCTTAGTCATCACCTTTCAGACATGGTGGATTTCCTAAAGGCCACTCAATTCACCTAAGTCTGCTCTGCAGAACAAGGAGGTTTCCATCAGTGACAAGGCAAAGGGCTACATCCAGAGAAGCTAAGTATCATTAGACCCTTGTTGCAGAGCCCAAAGATTTCTTAAACTTTTTCCACTCACAACTCCTTTTCTCCATAGAAAATTTTACACAATCTTAGGTATATAAACTAAATATTTACTGATAATAAATCATAATTTCACAAGCTCTACATTCAGTTACAGGGTCATGACCCAGAATTTAAGAAGCTTTTGCATAGCTCTGCTATTTTAGAGTAAATAAACCTCTTTTTGTTAAATATCCAATGATTTGGAAGTAATGTTTCCCTGCAGAAATCCCATCCTGGAATTTCTTGAGAAAATCAGATGTTTTCTCAAATCCTGAAAAAAACCAGTAAAGAAAAAAAATTGGGGAGGGAGAAGTATGATGATTTTTCTGCAAGAATTAAAGACTAATAATCAACAGTGAGATTTAAAGGAACCCATTGGCATCAAGTCAAAAGGAAGAGGAGGAAATGTTTATACAGAGAGTAAAAGGTTAAGGTTGATATTTCTAGGAACCAGAACAGGGGCACATAGGAAGGAAGCTGTCAGGAGTTAACAAGTCAGTTTTGCTTTTAATTGTTGCCATGATATCTGTTGCTATCTGCTGCTGACAATGAGTCATTCTTGCAAAATAATAAATGTTAATAGACTTACATGAATATTTTATAAAAATCTTTTCAGTGACATTCCAAAAAATAACCAGTTTTGGAAGCACAATTAGACCTTAATTGGCATTTTCAGCATTTAATTCTGTGTATCATTAACCTTACTAGGAAATCTAAATGTTCCAATTGTTTGAATACTAACCAAAGTAATACTAACCAAAATATTTACTAATATTGTTTGTTGATATGTACTTATATTTAAATATTTATGATAAACCATAGTTCTTTTCAAATATTTTTACACTTAAATTTCTTATTTGTTAAACAATTTTTAAAAAAAATATCCATAATAATTAAATTAAGTAGCAAGTAGGTCCCCCTCCCCCCCACCTATCTTATCTAAACCCAAAAAACTCAATTGAAGGAAATCATCGATAAGTCTCTCCTTCCCAAGGCTTACACTGAACTCCAACCTACAGCTATTACAGCTTCTTGGAAAGTGATCTCTTATGAGAGAATCAGACAATTCAATAGCACTTAAGCCTCTACATGGTACCAGCTCACATAATACAGATTTGCTGGTTGCAGTAGAAAATATAACGGGCTATGTCTCTAATATTTAGTGGCTTAGAATTTAGAGAGATACATAATTTTAATGAAATGGACAGAGAGAAGACTAGTAGACTGTAGGTCTTAGAATTACAGATTGAATTTATACATCTAAATTTAAATATTTTTTTAAAAATCCAACAAATTTTAAACCTTATACAGCCCTATATTTCTGAGTGCCTTATTCTACAATTATATATACATACATTCAAAAAACAAAGCCAAAACTACTACTGGACTTCCAAACCACTACAGTGGTTCATATTCCACAGAGATACTACCTCTGTGACCTTTAGGCAATCTGCTTAACATCTGTGGGCTTCAGTTTTCTCACCTGTAAAATGGTTTGATTATGATCTCTAAAATCCCTTCCAGTTTTAAATCTATGATCTTGTGATCCCATGAATAACTGTAATATCTACCTCACAAAGTTGTCACTATGTAAGCCTTAACATACTATGTAAACGTCAGGCATTATTAAAAAAGATTTTCGAAACAAAATGGCAGACTGACATTGAAATGACATGTTCTGCAAGACAGCAAAGTGTCTTTTTCTGCCTCAAGTTACCTTAGTACCTACTGTCTACTATTTTTTCCATGGGTAATGTGTATATATCAGATTTATAATAATGTTCAAGTGTTGTCAGGAACCAGGTTTTTTTTTTTTTTTTTTTTTTTGGTGGGTTGGTTTTTGGTTTTGGTTTTTTGGTCTTTTTAATCCAGGGGCTTAGCACAATTGCTGGGAACATAACAGGCACTTATTTAGTAAAATATAGACAAAAGGATTAAAATTTAAGCTTCATGAGGGCAAGGCCTATTTAGAGACCCCTGAGTATTTCCAAAATCTTTTCCAAAGGTTCCTAGGATTAAAATTATTTTAAAAATAATACTAAGATGTTTTCATTTCCAATAAAATAAACATTGATAGGTATGAATCCACATTAAAAAAGGATTTGCTTGAGTGAGAGAGGTATTCCTCAGTTCTTTGCTTCTGCTCTAAGAGAAACAAGCAATCCTAAATTAAGAATCTCCAAATTATTAGAAAATATTTATTCTGAATTTAAAAAAAAATTTAAGGTGATCCTCTATGTTTACAAGTAATGGGTCCAATAGATTCCACTGGACAGGAGATCCTTTTAAATTCAGATGGCAAAAGAGGCAGTGATAATTGGAATTCCAACTTACTCACAGCTTGTCTTTTCATTTGCAAAAGAAGCAATGGGTCAGCCAAAGCATTACCAACCGAAAAAGAAAAAACAAAAGGAAACACATTTCCAATTTAGAGGAAAGATGCCTAGGAATTAGGTAAGTTAAAAAGCACCTCTCAAAAGAACATTCCCAACATCTTTGGCAGTTTCCAGCTCCCTCATAAATTCCATTCTTTTTAAAAAACCAATAACTAAAAAACAACATATGTAAATTATTAAAAAGTACTGGGAGAAAAAAGCATTATACTGTCTTATGGATAAGTGTGTAGGTTTTTCTTAACTATTCTGTTATGAATAAAACAGGATTCTACAGAACCATTATAGAGAAAAAGCAAAGATATAAAAACGGACAATAATTAATAAAAATGGTTGTTTAAACACTATAGCACCTATTTAAAAAATTAATGAGCAGGATGCTCTTAGAAAAACCTGGAAAGATTTATATGAGCTAATGCAAGGTGAAATATACTGTGTACAAAGTAACAGCAATATTGTAAGATGATCAGTTATAAATGACAATTATTCTCAGCAACACAATGATCCAAGATATTTTTGAAGGACTTATGATGAAAAATGCTATCCATCCCCAGAGAAAGAGCTGATGGTATCTGAATACAGATTGAAACATATTTTTTAAAATGTTCTTTATTCTTTTTGAGCATTTTTTTGTTCTATTTTTTTTTTTTTGCACAACATGACTAATATGGAAATATATTGCATGATTACACATGTATATGTCATATTGAGTTGCTTGCCTTCTCATTGTGGGGGATAGAAAAAAGGAAGAGAATTAGGAATTCAAGTTTTAAAAATGAATGTTAAAATTGTTTTTACATGTAACTGGGGAATAAAATACCAAATATAAAGCAAAAAATAAATAAATACTATAGCCACATTCTTCATCCACTGAGATTAGTCAACAAGCAATTATTAAGTTCCTATTATGTACCCATTGTACTAGGTGCTAAGAATATAAAGATAAAAAGTAAAACAATTTTTATTTACATTTTAACCAAGAGAGATGGTATGTGTGTGAACCTGTATGAAGTATTATAAAGTAACTTATTAGGGATGAAAATGTTATTTGTGCTAAGCATTCAAGGAAAGTGGTGGATCCTATGGCAACTGTTAGCTTTAAATTTATCTAATTCTTTTCTACTAAAGTCATTTTCTTTTTAATTAAAGGAAAGGCAAATAAAAAAACATTGATAAAAGATAGAAGAGACATTAGAGATCATTTAATGCTAGGTCATCCACCCCACCTCCCTCTTCCATAAATCCTTACAATATATTGGTTAAAGGGAGAAGTAAAAATGTTAATGCCATACTAGTTATAATTGTAAAAACCAAAGCCCCAAATACCTATTGCTTCACTAATTCTGAAATCATAACCCACTTCTGCTGGCTTTATGGTTCTTACTTTCTAAATGTAACAAAACTAAAAAATTAGAGAAGCAAAGTCCGTTATGTACACAGAGGCTTGGAATGAGGAGGGAAAGGGACAGTTGAATAAAAAATAATAATTTATATTTGCTTCCTACCTTCCTCTACTGCCCTCTCATTGATGAAGTTGGTAAGGAAAAAGATTAAGAGAAGGTGATTATAAAGGCCTCAAATGTACAAGCTAAATTAAAGCCTCCAATGGGATGAAAGTAGAGAGAATAGAATAAACAAGGGAGAAATACATTTAGCAATAGCAATTATGAAAAGAATTTTGAAGCAAATTTTTCTGATGAAGGCCTCATTTCTCAAATGTTGAAAAAGATATGAATTTTACTCAAAGAGCCATAAAATCATGCATATCCTTAGACCTAACAATACCACTAGTAGGCATGAATCCCAAAAGTTTTTTGTTGTTTTTTTTTTTTTTTTTAAAGGAAAAGGACCTATGTGTGCAAAAAATATTTTTCTCAGGGCAAAGAATTAGACATTGAAGGGATGCCCATAAATTGGGGAATAGCTGAATAAATTGTGGTATGTGATTAAGATGGAATATTATTGTTTCATAAGAAATGATGAACAGGATGCTCAGAAAAACCTGGAAAGTCCTCCGTGAGCTCAAGCAAAGTGAAATGTACTGTGTGCAAAGTATCAACAATGTTGTGGGATGATCAGTTAAAATTAAGTCCCTCCAAATAAAGCAAATCCAATCTACTTAAAACCTGTTTGAATAAATAATGCAGAGAATATGTATCTTTTTGATCATTCTCTTAATCTTCCCTTGTCAAAGACCTTTAAAACATTAACCCAAAGACGACAGAGTAAAGGCAGTGGCTTATCCGAGTTCTCCCAAATTCCCCTCCAAACAACTCTTTAAAAATATCTCAAACTGAATACTGGAACAAGAGGACAAATAAAAGGATGAGAGACAAAATAATTTTCTAGCTCAACACAAGTTAAGTCAGAAGGGAAGGCCTGTTGTACTAGGGTAAAAGTGGAATTCAGTGCAATGCAGGCTTTATCCTGGCAAGCACTGGGAGCAATTTTAATCAGCAGTATCAGATTCTGGAGTTTTCTTTTGGCAGACAGATAATAAGTAGGCTAGACAACTGGGCAGGAGGAGATTACAGGGACTCTTTTCTGGCATGGGTTGCAGGACTCTATTGCATTGCCCATATGCAGTTTTGTTTCCAATCCAAAGTAAGAACAAGCACAAATACACTAGAGCATGTGGCTGAAGGGAAGGGGAACTATGCTCATAATTCTAAGGCAGAAAAGGGTGCTTGTGGTTGCTCAAAGAAAAGAGCACAGTTCAGAACAACAGTGACCACACCTTTTTTTTAAGTCAAACCACACTGGAAGAACTGAAAACTTACTTATCTTCAGAACAAGCTCTGAAAACAGCAGCACGTGCATACACACACACAAATCTGAAGCTGGGGACAGTATCTTCTCCACCCCAGTATTAGAATCCAGCTTAACTTAAAGTTGAAGGTCAAGAAAAGATGAAAAACTGAGTAAACAACAAAAAAAGAACTTGATCATAGAAAGTCACTATGGTGACAGGGAATGTTAAAACAAACTCAGAAGAAGATAACAATGTTAAAACAGCTACATGCAAAATCCAAAAGGAAAAATGATCTCAGCAGCAACCTCTAAAATTCCTAGAACAGAGAAGGATTTTTAATAAATAAGAGAAAGAAATGAAAAATGAGGAAAAGAAATTACAGTGATGCAAGAAAATCATGAAAAGAGTGAACAGCTCATTAAAAGAGGTACTCCCTTTCCTTCCCCCACCCTCACATATATTAAAGAATTGGAAGTCCTGGAATGTGATATTCCAAAGGGCAAAGGAGATAAAATTACAATCCAGCAAAACTGAGCATAATCCTTTGGTGGGAAAACAGATATTTAACAAAATAGAGGCTTTTAAAGCAATCCTAAAGAACACACCAAAGCTGAATAGAAAATAACTTTCAAATGCAAGACTCGAGAGAAGCATAAAATAATTAAAAAAAAAAAAAAAAGGAAGAGAAATTCTAAGGGATTGATGATAATTTTAACTCCTAAGAACTTTATTATTATTATTAGGGTACTTAGAAAGAGTATACAGGTAGTACACAGATATGGCATATCCTAAAATATGGGTACGAGTTAATTATGATAGGATTATATCCAAAAAAAAAAATAAGATTAAATAAAGGGGTGAAAAAGAGGGATCCATTGGGGGAAGGGAGAACCAGAATAAGGTAAATTATCTCACATAAAAAAGGCAAGAGTTTTTACAGGAAAGGCTGAAATGTGGGGCAGGGTATTGTAGACAATGCTTGAATTTTACTTTCATCTGAATTGACTCCAAGAGGGAAAAACACTTACTTAGGTATTAAAATTTACCTGACTTTATATGGAAGTAGGAGGGGAGGGGAATAAAAGAAAGGGAGGTTGATGGGGGAGGCATTAATCAGAAGCAAAACATTTTTGAGGAGGAACAGGATGAAAGGAGAGATGGATATAAATATAGAGGGAAAAAGTGAAAGGAGAGAGAGAGAGATGGATATAAATACAGAGGGGAAAAGTAGGATGGGGGGAAATATGAATTGGAAAAAATCCATAAAACAGAAGCAGCTAGTAGGATAGATTAAAAACTTTTAATTCTACATTTTTTTTTTTTTACAAGAAATAAACTTGAAGCAGAGACACACAAAGAAAGGGCTAGAGCAAAATATATTGTGCTTCAGCTGAAGTTAAAAAAAAAAAAAAGCAGGATTAGTGATCATGATCTCATTCAAAGCAAAAGCAAAAATAGAACTAGTTAGAAGATACTTTCAGAAAAACCTGAAAAGATTTACATGAACCGATAAAAAGTAAAGTGACCAAAACCAGGAGAACATTGTACAAAGTAACAGCAATGATCAATTGTGAACAACTTAGCTACTCTCATCAGTGTTATTCAGTCATGGGAGACACTTCATGATCCTATTTGGGCTTTTTTTGGCAAAGATACAAAAGTAATTTGCCATTTTCCTCTCCAGCTCATTTTAAATATGAGGACTGAAACAAAGAAGGTTAATTGACTTGCTCAATGTCACACAAAGAGTAAATGTTTGAGGCTAGATTTAAATTTAGGAAAATATGTCTTCCTGACTCCAGGCCCAGCACTCAGTGCAATGTGACACTTTAGCAACTCCCAACATTCTCAGAGATGAGGATAATGAGAAATAATGAAGTATTTCTCAGTATTGAGTCAACATGATCCCTGGTCCCAGAACTGGGACCCTGAGAGGTCATTTGATCTCTGAAGGGATGAACTTTGAACCCTGAGAGACAGTTAGTGGCAAGAAGTGAGATGACCAATGGGAGGCAGCATTGGTGACCGTTGGTCAAGGATGGTTACATCCTTTTAGTCTATCCAATGAAAAGGCTCAGGTCTTTTTCCTATTAAACCAAATGTTCTACTTCCAACTGGTCAGATTCCATGGGAGTTGGGATGGCTCCCAGGTGTGTCTGGGCTTCTCCCTGCAGAGATTAAATCAATGCTTTGTCTTTGTACCGGATGATCTCTCTGATTAGTTAATTGGGGAGGGGGCCTTGCACATGATTTGTCTCACACAATAACAATGACCTAAAACAATCATAAAGGACTTAGAAGGAAAAATGCTAATCACCTCCAGAAAAAGAATAGAGTATAAATGCAAATCAAAGAATACTTTAAAAAATATTCTTTATTTTTCCTGTTTCTTTTTTTTTTTTGGTCAGTTTTCTTTTGCAATATGACCAATATGGAAATATGTTTTACATGATTTCATGTATATAACCTTTATCAAATTGCATGGTTTATCAAGTGGAGGAAGAGGAGAGAAGAATGGAGAGAATCGGGAACTCCAAATTTTTTAAACAGTGAATGTTAATTGTCTTCTCATGCAATTGGAAAAATATTTTTAAAAAAATTAATGCAGGTTACAAGAGAATTAAAGGTGTGTTAGAGCGGGACCCCTTTTCACCCAAGAGGCTCATTTCAATCTGGGTAGATTTATTTATTTCATTATGGACTCCCTTAAAAAAGCAGAGAAAAATAAACATTCAATTTGGAGCAATTGCTTCCCCTCAGAAGCAGCAGGTCCATAATTATTTCAGTTAGTTGAGTAAATAACATTAGTTTACCAACTAAATGCTAAGTATCAGAGATAAGAGAGACAAAAGTCAAATGTCCTCAAGGAATTTACAGTCTAATGGGGGAAACAAAGTACAGACAAATATATTTAAACAAGCTATTGACAAGATAAACAGGAAATAATGAACAGAGGGAAGATACTAGAATTTAGCCATAGAGGAAAGCTTATGTTGTGCCACAGTTCCTTTTAATGTCCTGACCCAGTTTCCCTAATTGTCCTACTCAGTTACTCTGCCTCAGGCATTCCCTCTTAATGTTTGATAGGATAAAGGTCTTATATCTTAGACTCCAGGCTATAATAATTTCTTCTTAATGTTTGATAGGATAAAGGGCTTATATCCTAAACATCATTAGAATATCAGGAGCCTCTCTGGGACCTCCCTCCATTATGTCATCCTCATCCTAGGTAACCTCCCCCATTATGTCACCTTCTTTTTACTCTATAAAAGAATCATTCACTGTTGGATTCTTGGAGACTATGGGACTAAACCATGGATTCATTTGGTCCCAGTAAATCTCTTCCTTTCAAATAAATTACTAAATTGTTCTCTAGTCTCTATCCTGCCTCATTTTCTCCAGCATTACATTTTGGAGGTCCCACCAAGATGTTAGAAAATGAGAGCAGGATTAGAGAAAAGAGACATGCGGGTCTCTGCCTTGCGTCTCAGGGTGGCTGGGGATCTGGGTTCTCTGCAGGAGAGGTTGCTCCTCTGGATTTTTTCCAGAGCCTCTGGGAAAGAGCAGTTTCCAGCCACAACTGTGCCTGCTGGTGGACACCTCCATTTGGCCATGGGAGAATTGGGTTTGAAACCCCTGCAGGGTAAGTTTTCGGTCTGGTCTGATTGCCAGTAAATCTGGTCCCCAGAAAAAGTTGAGCAGCAGAGGAGCCATACAACTCTGGGAAATGCCAGTAGGATGCCATGTGGTATTATCTGGCTCTGAGTACCTTTTGGTACTATCTGGTTTTAATCTGGGCATTCTCTGTGAAGGCAGAGAAATGCACCAAACTGGGGCTTAAAAAACAAAACAAAACAACACGGTCCGTTTGGGAGTCAAGACTTCGAGCTGACAACTTCCCTCGGGGCTATTCTAGGGTTTCCAGATGGCCCCTGGTCTGTATGTTAAATGTTTTGACTGCACAGTCTATCTGTGTGCTCTGTGTTCCGTGTGACTTGTCTGTCTGTTTTGTTAATTTAAGAGCTATAAGTTTGGAAGAACAATGATCAAGAAATTTGCGAATTGCTTATTTGATTGTTGCAACTGTACTCATTATAATTACTAAAACATTTCATTATGAGTTTTACGATGATTCTGAAATTGTGGGAAATAATTTACTGTTGTCTGTGAAGGGTAGAATTAGTTATCTTTTAAGCATAAGATCTTAAAAGAACAATAGCTTGTTAAAGAAATCTAAAGAGTCTAAAGAAGTGACACTGTAGAACTTATGCTTTAGGAAAATCACTTTGGTAGATGAATGAAGGATAGGTTAGGGTGGGGAGAGACTTGGGGTAGCTACAGGGGTGTGGACACAGCCTGAATTACTGTATACAATCTCCAAGCCTAGCTATTCCCAGAAGCAAATAGAAGCACTGATAAAATGATTAAGGCTTAAGTGGGCCTTTTATTCTCAAGTAGGTTCAAGTGAACTTTTTATTACAGCCCCACCTAAATTAATGATATCAAACCCTAGAAGTTATATTTCTTCAATAAAAAGACATAACTTTACTTCACCAACTCACTAATTTCTTTTCCAATACTAAATCCCTTTTAGGGTTGGCCTGCAGGCCATGTTCTTTCTCCTTTTTATAGCTAACTTCTTTTTGGAGTCAGCTTGCTTGCTAAGGGTCACAATAGCTAACACTTAAATTCCTTTTAAAGTTAATCCTGTAATTCCCCACTTGCCATGATTTAATGGCACCTTCCTCCTGGTTAATTGTGAATTCTACTAGAGAACTAGCCTTTGCCTTTACTAATTAAAAACTCTTTCCTCTCTAACATCTCTGGAATTTAGCTTGCTCTTAATAGCATAATAAAATCTTTGTCTCTTGATTTAGAGGATATCCAAGTCTCCAAATTCTTTTGAGAAAAATGGTGTTGTCAGTCCATAACATCAATAT
The DNA here is from genome assembly GCF_902635505.1 of Sarcophilus harrisii. Classification (NCBI taxonomy): domain Eukaryota; kingdom Metazoa; phylum Chordata; class Mammalia; order Dasyuromorphia; family Dasyuridae; genus Sarcophilus; species Sarcophilus harrisii. Next base: position 150,067,387 of record NC_045431.1, read on the forward strand.
ACTTTTGGGATAATACCTCTGAACCTCAACAGATCCACAAACAATATTGCAATAGTCCACGAATGAGATGATCATAGCCTCTAAAAAATTATGGCAGTGTCAAAAAAAAAAAAAAAAAAAAGTGTATTCAAAAGATGATCATAGCCTCTAAAAAATTATGGCAGTGTCAAAAAAAAAAAAGTGTATTCAAAAGATGTTGCAAAGATATTATCAAAAGTCCTTTGCAAAATATTTGTGGCAGCTGTTTTTCTAATGGCAAGAAAATGTAAACTTGAGTGGATGTCCATCAGTTGGAGAATGGCTGACTATGGTATATGAATGTTATGGAATATCATTTTTCCATAAACGATCAGCAGGATGAGAGAGGCCTGAAGATACTTACATGAACTGATACTAAGTGAAGTAAGCAGAACCAGGAGATCATTGTTTACAGCAACAGCAAGATTATAAATGATCATCAATTCTGGTAAATGTGGCTCTTTTCAACAATGAAATGATTTAGGCCAGTTCCAGTGTTCTTGTGAAGAGAGCCATCTACACCCAGAGAGGACAGTGAAGACTAAGTGTGGATCACAACATAATATTTTCACTTTTTGTTTTTGTTTACTTGCATTTTGTTCTCTTTCTCCTTTTTGATCTGATTTTTCTTATGTAGCATAGTAATTATGGAAATAAGTATAGAAAAATTGAACATGTTTAACATATATTGGATTACTTGCCATGGAGGGGGGGAGAAGAAAAAAATTTAGAACACAAGATTTGGAAGTATGAATGTTGAAAACTATCAATGCATATATGTTTTGAAAATAAAAAGCTTTTAAAAAAATAATAAAAAATATCCTTTGCAACAAATTGGTTATGGGGATAAAAGACAATGAGAGCCCTCAACTCAAAAACTATCAGAAATAATCCACAACTTTAGCAAAGTTGCAGGATACAAAATAAATCCACATAAATTATCATTTTTATATATCACTAACAAAATCCAACAGCAAGAGATACAAAGAGAAATTCCATTTAAAACAACTGTCAAGAGTATTATGTAGTATGTCAAGGGATTATATGTGCAAAACTACAGAACACTTTCCACATAAAGTCAGATCTAAGCAATAGAAAAAAATATCAGGTCCTCTTGGATGGGGGTCCAGTGAATATATAAAGATGACAATACTACCTAAACTGATCTATTTATTTAGTGCTATACCGATCAGACTCCCAATCAGACCCAGAAAAAGTAGCAAAATTCATTTGGAAGAACATAAAGTCAAGAATTTCAAAGGAATTAATGAAGAGAAAAGCAAATGAAGATGGTCTCATTGTACCAGATCTAAAACTATATTATAAAGCAGTGGTCATCAAAACCATTTGGTCATTATAGTCAATGACTATAGCAATCTAGTATTTGACAAACCTCAAAGGCCCCAGTTTTTGGGATAAGAATTCACTATTTGTGACAAAAAGTGCTAGGAAAACCGGAAACTAGTATGGCAGAAAGTAGGCTTAGACCCACACCTAACAAATATCAAGATAAATTCGAAATGGGTTCATGATCTAAACATAAAGAATCATTATAAACGAACCTCAGATTTATGGAGGAGGAACGAATTTGAGACCAAAGAACTAGAGATCATTTTTGATCACAAAACAGATAATTTTGATTACATCAAGTTTTTGTACAAACAAAAGTAATGCACACAAGATTAGAAGGGAAGCAATAAATTGAGAAAACATCTTTATAATCAAAAATATATAAAGGCCTCATTTCTAAAATATATAATTGACTCAAACTTATAATAGTTCAAGTCATTCTCTTAAGTCAAAGGAGTTCAAGTCATTCCCTAAGTCAAAGGATATGAAGGATATGAACAGAATTTTCAGATAAAGAAACTGAAACTATCTGTAGTCACATGCTCGGAGAAATGTAAATTAAGACAATTCTGAGATACCACTACATACCTCAGATTGGCTAAGATGACAGGAAAATATGACAAATATTGGAGGGGATGTGGGAAAACTGGGACACTGATGCATTGGTGGTGGTCCTATGAATGGATCCAACCATTCTGAAGAGTAATTTGGAACTATGCTCAAAAAGTTATCAAATTGTGCATACCCTTTGATCCAGCAGTGTTACTATTAGGCTTATATCCCAAAGAGATCTTAAAGAAGGGAAAGGGGCCTGTATGTGCAAGAATGTTTGTGGCAACCCTCTTTGTAGTGCCTAGAAACTGGAAACTGAGTAGATGCCATCAATTGGAGAATGGCTGAATAAATTGTGGTACATGAATATTATGGAATATTATTGTTCTGTAAGAAATGACTAACAGGATGATTTCAGAAAGGCCTGGAGAGACTTACATGAACTGATGTTGAGTGAAATGAGCAGGACCAGGAGATCATTATTTACTTCAACAACAATACTATATAATGACCAATTTTGATGGACGTGGCCCTCTTCAGCAATGAGATGAACCAAATCAGTTCCAATGGAGCAGTAATGAACTGAACCAGCTATACCCAGTGAAAGAACTCTCGGAGATAACCAAGAACCATTACATAGAATTCCCAATCCCTATATTTTTGTTCGCCTGCATTTTTGATTTCCTTCACAGGCTAATTGTACAATATTTCAAAGTCCAATTCTTTTTGCAAAATAATGGGTTTTTTGCATTTATTTTTTGCATTATTTTGCATTTAATTTATACTTTAACATATTTAACACGTATTGGTCATTCTGCCATCTAGGGAAGGAGATGGAGGGAAGGAGGGGAAAAATTGGAACAAAAGGTTTGGCAATTGTCTATGCTGTAAAATACCCTTGCATATAACTTGTAAATAAAAAGCTATTAAAAAAAAAAAACTGATTAATTCTGATAGATGCGGCCCTCTTCAACAATGAGATGAACCAAATCAGTTCCAATAGAGCAGTAATGAATTGAACCAGTTATACCCAGATTAAGAACTCAGGGAAATGAGTGTGAACCACTCATAGAGAGATTCCCAATCTCTTTATTTTTATCCGCCTGCATTTTTGATTTCCTTCACAGGTTAATTGTACACTATTTCAAAGTCTGATTCTTCTTGCGCAGCAAAATAACTGTATGATCATGTATATGTATATTGTATTTAACATATACTTTAACATATTTAACATGTATTAGTCAACCTGACATCTGGGGGAAGGACTGGGGGGAAGGAGGGGAAAAACTGGAACAAAAGGTTTGCAACTGTCAATGCTGAAAAACTACCCATGCATATATCTTGTAAATAAAAAGCTATAATTAAAAAAAAGAGAATAGGAAAGACATGAGTTTCTTCATAAGCAGAAAAGAAGAAGCCAGAAGGCAAGGATAGATTTAAAATAAGCAAGAGAGTAGGTTTGAGAGAGAGAACTATCTGTTTGAGAGGGAATGCCATGGGATCACTTTGTCTTGGAAAGGGGTAAGGATACCTTATCGTGTGAGATAGAGGTGAACGAGAAGAAAGTGACAGATATAAGATTGAGCTCACAGTGAATGGCAATTTTTTCAGTAAAAATATGAGGCAAGATTCTCAGTTGAAAAGGTAGGGAGAGAAGGTGCCATAGGAAGTGTAAGAAAAGATGAAAAGGTTTAAAGAATTACTGTGCATAGTGGGATAATTAGCTGATGAGGGAGGACTAGGATTGCCCGACTTCAGTTGAGTGTGTAAATAAAAATTTATAGTGAACCCAATCAGAATAATTGTACAATTTTTTTCTACACTGGTTTAATAGCATGTATGTAGGAGCAATGTGATTCAAGGTTGAGGTTTGGTAGGGCTCCTTCAGCAAAATGATGAGGGGGATAGGGAGGTAAAGAGCTGAATTGGTTCCCCAACAAGTCATGATCAGGGTAAAAAGAGATGCCTAATTGTAGAAAAAATGACCTGGGAGAAAACTGAAAGGCCAAGAGATAGATGACAGTGTGGACAAAGAATAGGATTAAGTAAGGGAAAGTAGAGGATGAGATTATGATTACATTAGAGGATTTCAGAATTTTTGATCATGGAGATGATGGGGTATGGGGGGGGGGGTCTTTGTTGAGGTCTTTTTGTTGAGGATTTATTCACTCCATGAGAAGTGTTATATTTGTGTGGTGGATAATAAAGTCTGTGAGAGTTTTTCAGTTTGCAAAAATTCAAAAAAATTCTCTTAAGGTCACAAAAGAGTTCATTAATACCATAGCTGATGGGCTAGCTAAAAGAAGTCTAGCAAATTAGAAAATAATTCAGTAGGGCTTTATATACTAAAAATTTAGCTAGCAGGCCAACAGTCTTCACATTTGTAATCTATTTAAAAAATAAAGACCATAATTTAGGGAAGGAAATGAGAGCTTTTACAAAAAGACAAATAAATTAGGAGGGGGTTTTTTAGAAGACAAATAAGGAACAACAGGTAAGATATACTGTTTTTATTGCTCTATGTTCATCAGTTAGATAGATATACAGTTTTGAGTAGATCCCGAGTTGTGAGCCATCAGGAAAACCGAGTCTCATCATCTTTTGTGTGGCTGAGATTGGGTAGAGGGTTAGGTCATGGCCATTGAGTTGCAGAATGATGAGAGTGTTTGAGGGAAGAGTAAATTTGTATATTGAAGCCCCTTAGTATAAGGGAAGGAATTTCCTTGAGAGAAAAACTGGGAACCATGTACAGAAAGTACAATGAGGAATGGTGGAGAATGACCTGGAAGGTTTGGAGATACCAGTTATCAGGAATTTAATTGGATGGCAAAGGTGAACAGCAGGATATTACTACATGTGGTCCACTATGAGTATCCAGATTTCCAGATTTTTCTCCACCCTAACTCTAAGGAAGGGGAGGAAATCTGAAAAGAAAACCGTAGCCAAAAAGGAAGGCAGCCTTAACCAGTCAGAGAATTCCAGTAGGGGGAAATAGGTGTGGTCAGGGAGCATTCCTGTCTAGCCTTTTCTAGTTGGGAGGGAAAGTGAGAATCATCACCAGCAAGCCAACTTTGCCCTCCACTGGAACACTCAGGAAATTACACAGGCATATTCACATAACTAAAAACTTTTCCCAAGGTTCTAAATTCCTCATATAGGGAAAAAGAGTATTAGACTGACAGTCAGAAACATACTCAGATTCCTATCCCAGGCCCAGGTTGGCTGCAGGTTAATCACTCACCTCTGAGCCAATGATAATTAAGATCATGCCAAAAAAGTATTCAAAATTAAGTTTAAATACTTCCTGCCTTTAGGCCTCCTCCTGGGCAACATTCAAACAAGAATGTTTACCTAAAGGACATACATCAAGCTTCCTAGTCTCTTAAAAGCTTCCCAGACAAAACAGAAATGAGGAAGCCATAAAGTCTCCCTTAATAAGTTTGGACAGTTTTGCATCTCTAGGCACTTAATATACATCCCCATATTTTGGTTGTAGGGGAAAATCTTGACACATCAGTACAACAAGAAATGGAGGCAATTAGAGACATCCTGCAAGGTGGAAACAATAGTTTAAAGAACATGGAACAACCTAAAAAACTAAATTCCAAGTCTTATGACCCTAAAGCAATGAATTCTACTTGTTGTTCAGATATGTTCGAGTCTCTGTGACCCCGTGGGCCATAATTTCCATGGAGTTTTCTTGGCAAGAATACTGGAGTGGTTTGATATTTCCTTCTCCAGTGGATTAAGGCAAAAAGAGGTCAAGTGACTTGCCAAACATCACACAGCTAATAAATGTCTAAGACCACATTTGAACCTGTGTCCTCCTGATTCTAGGCCCAGCATTCTTTCCACACCATTTAGCAGTCTCATGAATGCTATGCATTTCTAGCAATGATATAAAGGACTTCTGAAGCAATTCCACCCAACCTTTTTACTTAACAGATAAAGGGAAATAGGCTCAGAGAGGTTAAGTAATCAATCTAGCTATATTAAACAGTAGTAAGTAGCAAAATTGAGACCAGAACTCAGGTTTTCTGACTCCAACTCATATTTTACACTACAGCGCTATTCACGAAGTTGTAAAACATGAAGAATCTGCCTAAGATTTAACTGTGGGTAAAATTGTTGGTGCTGCAACAAACCAGAACCAGAATCAATACCAAACCCAAAACAAAAATGGAAGAACCAACAGATTTATTGAGTTTACCAGCAAGGGAGACCCCACCATTCTTCATCCATCTCCTCCACCAGCCTATACTGGCAGGGATTAATTAAAGAACAAAATGACAAAAGCTTATATAGGTTTCAATTTAGACAGGAAGTGAATTGGGTATGGGGTAGCTAAGGATTTAGACAAAGTCTGTTGCTGTAGGTTTGCAAGGTTGGAATAAAAGATATGGCATCCCTTAATTGAATGGAGCACGTTGCAGGGATTGGTAACAAGAAAGGTTCTTCAAGTTAGCTCTGTCTTATAACTCTGCCCAAATAGACAGAGCTGACATTGCTGTTTCAGCAGTAAGGAAGGTCACAGACAGGGTGGGGATTGTAGTACAACCAGTCAGTAGCAAAACAAAGGCATTAAAGACAAAATGGAGTTACTTTAGCTTTCTTGGCTACCCACACAACCTTCTGGGAAATAGAAAAAACCTTCCTAAATTCCCATCCCAAAATTCAAAGTTCAGAATATTTATAATGTCTATGGCTAGATCTGTAGAACAAGCAAAGGTAAGAAATAATTGATAAATCAACAAGTATTTATTCGGCGCTAGAATGTGAACTAAGAATACAAAACCAAAAATCAATCAGCCCTACCTTAAAGGAATATACATTTCTACTCAAACTAAAACGCTAGTCTTTCCTTTAGTGGTTAACAAACACCATGTCCTTTGGTACATAATTGAATATAATATATGATTTTTAGAATCAGAAATTTTTTAAATTGAAGGGTATTTCATCAGCCCTTAAAAAAAAAGAATCCCTCCCCCCCATAACATATCCCACAAGTGGTTGTTCACCTCTGCTTGGAGACCTCCAAGGAAAGACACCTTTTCACTTTGAGAGAACTATTAGGAAACTTTGCCTGGTATGGAGATTAAATTGGAATCTTCAATATCTCTACTTGTTCTGCTTCCTGGAGACAAATAGAACAAGTCCAATCCCTCCAAATAATAGCCTTCCAAATACCTGAAAACAGTTATCACCCCTCATCTCTTCTGCAAGCTAAATATGTCAAGTTTTACAAATCAACCTTCAAGTGGCCCTCATCTTGATTGATAAGCTGGAGAGTATCCAAAAGAGGGTAATCAGAACAGAAAATATTCCACATGAGTTCTGACAAGAGCATTATCACCTCCCTATTCCTGGCCATTCTTTCCTTTTCTAATGCTGTCCATGATTACATTAGCTATTTGGGCTGACACACCATCTACCGACTCATATTTTGATTGCAGTGTTCTAAAACCCCCAGAATAAATACTATATATTCATGCCTTCCCCTACTATACATTTGTGGAGGAGAGTTTTGGTATCTTAAGTGCAAGATTTTACATTTATCTATACTGAATTACATCTTAAATTGGATTCAATCAATCCCTGTCAAAAACTTTTTCAGATTCTGACTGTTAGCTATTTCTCCTAGTTTGTCATGTAAAAATTTGATAAGCATACCTTCTATTCTTGATTTTTAAAATGTTAAACACCTGTGCTCTAAGCACAGATCCCTAGGGTGCTACACTAGAGAGCCCTCTGGCCATCCTGAAATGAGGTGAGGATGCAGACCATTAACAACCAACCACTCTTTGAATCTGGGCGTCCAGCCAATTGTGAATCCATCTAATTATATCATTGTCTAATTCACATCTTTCCATCTCTTCCACAGGACTAATATGAGATATACTTCAGCAAAAGCTTTGTTAAAAACCCAGATGAACTATATCCAAAATACCATCTCATTTACTACTTTAATAAGACTGTCAAAGAAAGGAAATGAGGTTATTTTAGCATCATCTGTCCCTGATGATACCATGCTGATTGTAACTACTACTTCCTTTTATATGTTTTCGAGACATCTCTTTAATGATCCTTTTAGAGTTTTCCAAGGAATTAAAGTTAGACTCTCTGACCAGTTTACAAATTCTGTCCCCTTATTATCTTAGGAAAAAAAAATAAAACATTTATCTTTTTCCAGTCTAGGATACTTATACTATTTTCTTTGATTTTTCAAATATCACCATGAGTGACTCTGCAGTTACATTTAACAGATCTTTCTATATGTGAAGATGTATAGAATTCCTGAGTCTTTGGGGTTTTTTTCCCCCTAAAACTCATTCATTCTCCTTAACATTTTTTATGTGCTCTCTTAAAGATTCTGAATCCTGCTTCTCTTTCAAACTAGTGGTAGACTCTGGACCAGGAAATAGGCCTGGGGATTGTTCTTCAAAATTTCCTTAAATTGTCTAAATTTCTCCTTATTAAATTCAACTTCTCACTCATCTACTTCACTAATCTATTTCCTCCACCCCCAAATCACTCACAAAACTTTCTTTTTCCTTAGCTCATGTTTTTATCTCTTTTTCCAAAGAAAATGAAAATAGAATGCAAAGATCCCATAAAGAATGGCTTCTGTTGTGTCACAAACTGGCAATTTCCCAATTTAAAAAAAAAAAATTTTAACTTGGTATTTTCAAAGCCTTGGTGTAGCCTAGAAAGTGAAAGGACAGTAATTCTTGGAGTTTTCTGAGACCTGACATCAATGTTCTGATTAACTCTACTTGAGTACTATCTACCTCATACTTTAGAGCTCTAGCTCATTTCTCCAGCTCCCTAGTCTCCTATTCATCACTATCATTTGAGACAAAAAGATACTATCTTTCAATTGTCCTAATCTTTTTGTAATTCAGCCCTACCCTATCCTAGTTTGTATTAATTTTTATATGCCTCTATTAATTGGCTCCTGCCTTCTGGAACTCTTACTTTCTAACTCTTTTTTTCTTCTAAACATAGACACACACAAAAAAGCATTTTTATATCCATAAAATACAAAAAGAACTGAATATGAAATTTGTGAATCATTATTTCATCCTGCCTTTTTTTTTTTTTTTTTTTTTTTGGTGGAGGCAATTGGCGTTAAGTTACTTGCCCAGGATCACACAGCCAGGAAGTGTTATGTGTCTGAGACCAAATTTGAACCCAGATCCTCCTGACTTCAGGGCTAGTGCTGTAGCTACTGTAACACCTAGTTGCTCCCTGCTTGTTTTTACAGTATATAATAAAATCTACATGTTATTTTTAAGACTACCCTGCTCAAATCAGAACATTGTACACAGTAATAGCAACACTGTGCAATGATCAACTATGATAGACTTAGCTCTTCTCAGCAGTACAATGATCCAGGGAAAAACTCATGCTGGAAAATACTATCCACATCCAGAGAAAGAACTAATGGAGTCTGAATGCTAATTAAAGTATACCGTTTTCACTTTTTTTGAGGTTTTCATGGTTTTCCCCTTTTGTTCTATTACTTTATTCACAACATAATTAATGTGGAAATACTGTCAGATTAGAATGCTCTTTCCCACTTTCCCACTGAGAAACAAGAAAAACAAAATTCATTACAGGTATGCTTAGTCATGCAAAACAAATTCCTGCATTAACAATGTCAAAAAATAAAACAAAAAACCATTAGCCTCAAACCTACATTTTGAGTCCATCCCTTCTCTTCTAGAGGTGGGCAGTATGTTCCAGTCCTCTGAAATTGTGGTTAGTCATTGTGTTGTTCTGAGTTGCTGTCTTTTCATAGTGTTATTGTATAAATTGTTCTGGTTCTACTTTTTTCACTTGCCTTAATTCACATAAGTCTTCCCAAATTTCTCTGAAACAATTCTCTTTGTCATTTCTTATGGAACTACAGTATTCCATTACATTCACATAATTTGTATCCCCCTTCCACAGCACAGGGGTTAGAGGTACAGCACCACCACAATCTGGAAAATCCACATAAAAGTTTGATCCTTTGTATTGTGAAGTAATCCAAATTATGGCATTAAAAGATAAAATATGTTGAAATTATACTATACTATATAAATATTTTATACATTTCTAAGTTTCTAAACTTTTTCTGTGTCAACTGCTAGCCTTTGTGTGTCACCTGAAGCTTCCATAAAAGTTCCCAAAAAACTCCTATTTAATTTCTTATGCTGATATCTCTTACTTTCCCCATCATATTGTGATAGGGAAAGTAACAATGTGTAAGGGATAACAGTATTTCCTGACTGATCAACAACCCGTTAGATTCTAGTTAATTGCTTTTCTTTATTTGGACTTTTCATTTTCTTCTTCAGGATAATGAATTTTGTTATGCTTACAACTATTAGCTCTTGATATTATTCTTCCTCTTAAAAATTCCTCGACTACACTTTAATGAGCTCTTTTTATACCAAGTAGTATGTTTTAAACAAACTCTCATTTATCCTCAGTCTCTTTCATTTCCACTTCTACTTCCTTGACTACTTCTGTCCTCAATGACTTCAGCATCTGGTATATCCTTCTCTAATAAACTTGGGAATTTCCACATTTTAGTGAGGTAATCAGTTCATTGAAACCTCTTTCCATTGACTATAATGTGGCATTCCCTTGACAGTACTAAGAGAATATACTTCTATGCCACTGACATTACTTTTTCTTTCATACCTCTGATTCACAGGACAAAAGAAAAAATATTTTGTTTTGCTATCATCTCTTAAGTTTTGCCATCTGATTGTACTATCACCCTAACCCTAGTTTTCTCCAGGTTATCTTATGCTTCACCAATAGAGTCAATATCCAGGGCACATAGTCTCCCAAACCCCATCCCTTGAATTAATCCTAGCCAATTTCAATATTCCTAAGAACAGTCCACCTGGTCTCATAGTTAATAAACCTCAAGTCCCATAATTTTCATCTTTTGTTTTGCTTCAGGCACACACCATCACTCAAAACAGCTTTATCTCCACTATACTAGAACTCTGAAATTCCTTTAATCTGTTGTCCTTCCAACTTCTTTTTCATAAACCTCATTTTTGTTCTCCTCTTCAATGAGGATCTGAATCCCAGTAATTTTCTCCAATTCTATCTTTCTGATTCTGACATCTCTTCCCAGTCCTGACACATTAAAGTATTCCAACCTCGCTTTTCTTTTCTTCCCTTCAATCTTTCACCTCCTTGTCCTATTTTTTTCATCCTGTTAATCCTGTTTCTATGCTCTAACATTTGTGCCAGAGAGAGAGGAATCTGGAATGAGCAATTTCTAGCACTTCATGTCCTAGATCCACTCAAAGTATTCTTTTAGATTTTCACACCCATGTCTTATTTTATGTCCACTCAAATTTAGGCTTTGGCTTTCCAAATATTATATTGATTGTATCTACTAATATCTGTCTCAATCTACCTTCCTTTCAAGTTGCCCTCTCACCTGGAAAGAATTACTTGAACTGATGCTGAGCAAAAGAAGCAAAATCAGGAATACACTGTACACAATAACAGCAAGAATGTGTGATGATCAATTATGAAAGGCTTAGCTCTTCTCAGTAGTTCAGTGATCCAAAGCAGTCCCAATAGATTTGGACAGAAAATGTCATCTATAGCCAGAAAAAGAACTAAGGAGATGAATGTAAATCAACACATGTTATGTTCACTTCTTTTTTTCTGTTTTTTTAATCTCTCCTATGATTTTTCCCTTTTGCTCCGATTTTTCTCTCCCAACATGATTCATGAAGCAATATGTATTAAAAATAAATGTATTACAATTAAGAGGAAAAAAAGTTTCCCTCTCAGCAAAATTACTTAACTGCTTAAATGTGGTAAATATATGGGTTCCCTTATCTCAATCCTATATAATGTAAACTTTCTGGAGCCTGGAAGAAAGGAAGTCACATGTCTTGAGTTCACTGTCTTCTACCAAATAACCTAATAAATTACTTTCTAAACTATTCCAAAGTTTGGAGTTTTTCCTTGCAAACCACAGTTGGCATAGTTGAAGATGGTAAGAAATATACTGGAAATTAAGGACAGGAATAAGAGAACAAAAATCAGACAATAGTGCTAGATTTATACTTCATAAAAACATTTGCTGAAAAAAATAAAGCAAGCATTGGACTTTGATAGCACCAAATAAAATACATTACTTTTTTATGAACAAAAAGGAAATAACTTAATAAAGATGTAGAAGTCTAAATCAACTGTCTGGAGAGAATCAAAAGCCCTACTTTTTAGAGCAAAGGTGATGGTTATACAGAGCTAAAAAAAATCACAATAAGAAAAAGATTATAAAACAACTATAACATAACCTATTTAAGTAATTATGAAAATGAGATACCCATATAATAACAGATGTTAACACCAAGCTATTATGATTTCATATTAAAACGACCTATATAAATTAAATGTTACAATCAAAATACTATAATATAATCTAAAAAGCATCTTACATAACAGGAAACAATTTGCCAAGGACAGAGAAATGGAAGACTAAGCAACACTGGTTTAGAATATAAACACATTTGTATAATTTCATAGGGAAGGATAATGGAAGATTATGAGCCACATTTTCACATAAAAAGGGAAGCAGGAGAAAGTAAAACAAATTTTTTGAACTTGATAAGAAATTCAAGTAAGCAATCTCATCTTAAAAGCATAAAAAGTGTTGAGTTTCATAGAAACCTGGAAGATTCTTATGAAATGATAAAGAATGAAGTGATCAGAACCAGGAGAACAATATATACAATAACAACAATATGTAAAGACATACAACTCTGAAAGATTTAGGAAATCTGATCAGTGTGATGACCAATCACAATTCTAAAGGACTGCTGATAAGAAATAATACTTACTTCCTAACGGAGATGGACTCAGAATGAAAAAGTGAGATAAATTTTGTTTTGGACATGGATAATTCAGGAATTTGTTTTGCTTATACATGTTTGAAACAGTTTTTATTGTTGTTTTCTCAATGGAGGGAAAGAGAAGTGAAAGACAGGGAGAGAGATTTTTGATGGAAAAAAAAGCAAAACAATTTTTAAAAAGAAAAGAAGACATAAAAAAAGAAAAATTGAATAGGATTTTTTTCTTTTTCTTTTTTGATCTTCACAATAAGCATTGGAGGTAGGTACTTTATTATTATTTTTTAGACTTTTAAATTTAAAACAAATAAAAAATAAGAAAAAAATAGAAAATTACAGAAAAAGGAAAAAGCATTATCATATATCCAACAAATTTAAAATATGTAACAATAAATTTCCATCTCAAGGAAACAAATATAATAATAGATGTTACTATATTCATATCCACCTTTGCTTCCCTATAAGTTTCTTTTTGTTCTCTGATATACAATTTTTATTTTATTCTCCCCCTCCCCATTCTCCCAAGCAGGATACAGTTAAACACAGATATATTTATGTATACATATATAAATATACACACATACATATGTATATACTTACATACATCTACATGCATATATGTACACACACACATGCATATCCAAATACATACATAGACATGCATCTAAAACAATATTAATATGGCTGACATATAATGTAGATTTTTTTTAACATTAAAGACAATAATGTTTTCACATTTGGAATCCAATATTATAACCCCAGATGTACTTGCCAAAAAAAATTTTTTTTTAAATATCATGCCAGAGAAGAAATATAGAACAAGTAGCTGGATTAGACCATACAACACAATTGTTGGATCATTAATAGATACAAAAAAGGTAGATTTAAAAAAAAACCTTACCTTATTACAACGGAAAGATTATCAGCGTGAATTTTTTTAGCAGTTGCTAACCTATATACCTATTCCCCAGCTATATAAAATTTTTGTGCAATTATCTCAATGTGCATAAAATACATTCCTAATTAAAGCATTAACAGAAAATAGGCAGGCTTTCAAAATTGATATTACGTGATGAACCATATCCTTACTACCAGAGAGAATTAAGTTTCAGAATTTGGCATTTTTTCTTCTGGTTTTTGTTGACTTAAATAAAAATTTTTACTAACCACAACAAAATAGCACTTTAAAGGATCTCTTCCATCAAACATCACCCATCCTCATATCAAAATGAATAATTTAATAAAAGAAAAACTGATCATTAATATATTAGGAAAAGCATAAAACAAATGTGTTTATGCATTGGAATCCTATTCAGAGTCCCAATGTATTTTGAGGTCTTCCAGATAATCCTGTCTGCAAATGACATCATATTGATTGCTTCAACTCCTCAAACATTACAGATACAACTACAAGGAATTTGTATTTAAACAAATCAGCAAACATTTATTAAGTACCCACTATAACTGGAGTACTGATACTAAGGGTGTGGGATACGAAAACAAAAATTGTTATCTTTATTGTTGACACTTAAGGAAAGATAATATACAAAAAGTAAGCATATATGAGTTAGATTCAAAATAAATACGAGGTAACTTTTTGAAAGAAGAGAGAATAGCAAAAGGAATTGGGAAGGGAAAAATCAAGAAAAGTTTGAAGTAGTAGATATCACATGAGCAATTTTATAGGAAACTAGGAATTCTAGAAATAAAGTGAAAGTTCATGGGAGATAGCCAATACAAAAGTTCAGAGATGGAAGAGGGAGAATCATAGATTAGAAATAGCAAGGAAGTCAGTCTGATTGGACTGAAGACTGTGGGGTGGGGGGTGGGGGGTGAGGGGGTGGAGATAAATAATAAAAACTGGGAAGGTAGGCTAGGGCCAGGTTTAAAGAGTTTCAAAGTTAAATGAAGAAACTTAATTTTAGTCTTAAAATGGATCTGGTAATGAGAGAGACATGGTTAGACCTGGTTTTTAATAAAAATCACTTCATCAGCTGTAATGTAGAGAAGAGAGAATGAAGAGACTTGAGGCAGAAAAATCATCGAGGAGCAGAAGTCTAGGTCACATATGATGAGAGTGGCTTTATAAGAGGGGAAGGGAAAGATGCTAGAGATGATTTTGTGGAGGTAGAAATCAAAAGATTGGCTATGTGTGATGAGAAAGAGTTAAGGAACTAAACAAAACCCCAAAGTTGTAAACTGCGGTAACTGAAGAAAGGTGCTGCCCCCAAAAGAAATAGGGAAATAGGAAGAACGGGGAGAAGAGAATAGTGAGTTTAGATTTGAACACATTGAATTTGAGATTCTGCAGGATATAGCTTCCCTTTTTCCAACCCTTAACTGAGAACTCTGGCTCATATTTTGCAAAAAAAAAAAAAAAAATTGATGCCATCATGTTTAACCTATAGTGGATTGCTTGCTGTCTAGGGGAGGAAGAAGGAGAAGAGAGGGAGAAAAAAAAAGATTTTGGAAGGATGAACGCTGAAAACTATCTTTCCATAAATTTGGAAAAAAAAAATGCTATTTAAAAAATTGATGACATTCACCATTACCTCCCTGTTCTTCATCTCTTTCTATCACCCTGATGGCATCTCCCATCTTTCCTCCTTCATTCCTGTTTCACATGTTGAAGTGGGTTTATCAAGACTAACCTAACTGTTCAAGTGATCTCATTTTATCTCATCTTTTCCAAGATTGTCCACTGTCACCCCCATTCTTTCACTTATTTTCTTTCAATCTTTCCCTTTTCAATGGTTCATTCCCTACTACCTACAAACATACTCATGTCTCCCCATCCTGAAAAAAAATCTTCATTTGATTCTTCCATTCCTACTGTCTTCCTATAGCTCTTCGGCCCTATGTCCCTATACTCCTCCAAAAAGCTAGACACAATAAATGCCTTCCACTTTCTTTCTTCCTGCTCTCTTATCTCCTTACAATAGGGTTTCTGACTTTTATTTTTCCACCAAAACTGCTCTCTCCAAAGTTATTAATTATTTCTTAGTTACCAACCAATGACCTTTTCTCAATCCTCATTCTCCTGCAGCCTTTGACTCTGTTGATCACTCTATTCCTAGAGTATATTCTTCTCTTTAGGTTTTTGGGACACCATTCTCTTCTGCTTTTCCGCCCATCTGATCTCTTCTTCTCGGCTTCCTTTGCTGGATCTTTTTCCAGATTATGCCCTCTAACTAGAGAAAACCTTCCCTCATTCCAGGATGTAAGCAATATAGTACTTTAAAAAGGTTGCTCAGGGTCAGCTAGATAGCATAGTGGATAAAGCATCACCCCTAGCTGGAGTCAGAAGGACTCGAGCTCAAATCCAGCAGCCAGAGACACTTAACACTTCCTAGATCCCTAGTCAAGTCACTTAACCCTGTCTTGCAAAAAAAAAAAAAAAAAAAAAAAAAAAGTTGCTCAGTTACCTAAAAAATTGCTGTATCCTAGTGCTGTTTCATGACTAAGCAGCTGAAATCCATTTTGTTGGTAACTACTAGCCTTACCAATAAACTGAATGTGCTTAGAACTTTGTGTTTCAATTTACTTTAATTTTAATCATGACAAAGGCAAAGAAAGTCAGTAGACAACTACCACCAGAATCTTAACTGGGTAATGTATATACTCAAATAGACCTCAAAGAAGAGGTTACTAAAATAATGGTGATACAGGGAGAGTCTGGATTTGTCACTGAGGAGGAATGAATATTCCAACTCCCCTAAAATGACAAGTGAGTGAGGGAATATGAATGAAAGTATAACCAGTTTTGGAAAAGATCGTTTAGGGAGCTATATTACCAGAGATGGAGGGAACAAGGAAATGGTTTGAAATGAAAATGTATTTATTATTTCAGGCATTCAGAGAACAGTGGGAAGGGTGGTTACCTTTAGAGTGGCACATTAAGGAGGTTGGATAGAGGATAGAAATACGAGATGTTAGTAGGGGATAGCGAATAGGGTATTAATAATCAGAGCCCTGTGTTCAGAATTTCTGGGATAAGAATATGATGGAGTGAGAATCTGTTAATCATTGAGGCATGAATTCAGGTAGGTGATCATTATCCACAGAGGTCATAAAGTAGAGTTGGCTAAGTATGTCAGGTAGCTGTAAAGAGAGAAAAGAGAGCTACATGGAGAGTTATGGAGATGAAATGACTGCTCAGAAAGGCTAAGAAGTTCCTCCTTCCCTTTCCTGGAAGGTAAGACAATTAATACAGAGTTGTAGGAGATATGAGGGGGAGCCTGGAACAACAGAATCACACAGCCAGTAAGTGTCTAAGACAAGAATTAAATTCAGATCCTTCTGACTACAAATTCAACATTCTATCCATTATATCACCTAGCTGCTTATGGCTAGAGCACTTAGATTTCCACATCAGGAAGACCTGGATTTAAGTTTAGCCATTCACATATACTAACTGCCTGATCCTTGGTACCCTCGTATCAAGTTATAAACAGCAGGACAGAGGATGACTTGTACTGACAAAGGTGTTTCCTACTCCAAAAAAAATCAAAGGTCTAGTGCCTCTCTCCATCTCCAATCAAAAATAAAAGTATTACATATACTTTATGGACAATTTAAAACCACAGTCATTCTGACAATAACAAGTAATTATATTTAGTAAGATCAAATCTTACCCAATTGATTTAAATGCCATTCTTACCCATTGCCACTGCTACTGTCTTTGTCCTTAGATTCCATCATGATCAGTCAATGGAAAGAGGGAAATCTGTTCAACTGGAAAAAAGTAAAAGATATTATACTGTAATTTTACAAAGTTCCTAAAGCAGATGTGAAATCCACAATACCGAATTCTTTGGCCCAAATATTTCTTTGCATATACAGAATGTGAAAAATGATCCACATTTCTATTCTAATTTGCTTTTCCAGGATACCTCCCATCGAAGGAGATGATCAACAAATATTTGTGCAATGAATGGGTGACATTATACAACCACGGGCCTTTAGAAACTCCCTTGACATAAAACAAAGTTCACAGTTCCACAAATAATGAATTAGTATCTTAATTTTTTCACATCCCCTCTAACAATTGTTACTTTCCTTTTCAATCAGTGGGCCTGAGATCAGGATCACTTCTCAGAATCACATTTTTAATGCATAACATAAAATATATAGAATTACAAAAGAAACCAATTACATTGAAATGCAGTTATTAAAAACAAAAACATAAAAAACCTGCCACCAACCTAGTTCAAGGACCTCCAGTTTAGAAACATAATAATTAACAGGCCAAACCTTAACGGTGTAACTATAGAGTGTTCTACCTAATCTCTATTGGAAACTCAAGTTATGAACATTTTCATTACATGCTTATTGCAAAACTGCCATCAATTGCTCTTATGTGACATTTTCTAGATGGCATATATGTTAATGAGTTTAATTTTCTTAGAAAAAGTAAACCTAACTTTGCTAGTACCTCTGTAAAAAATTTCAAATGAAGGAAAGTGGTCACCAAACACAATCTAGTTACATTTGAAATTTAAGGTATACGGAGTGAAGTAAGCTGTAACCAAAGAATTGGGTCTATGACCTCTCTCAAAGGTGGGAAAGACAATGTGGTTGGTTATAAGATAGACAGCATCATGGAAGTGGGGAAATATGACTGCTTCCTTACATCAAGGAAAGTGGGCCAGTGCCTATCTGAGGCTAATATCCACTGCTCTCGGTTACAGAGGAATGTTTAATTGATATATGGGACCTATCTGCATATTGCAGACCTTATTAGTGGACTTGAATTAACTGACTCCTAGGTACCTAGAAAGAACTGTTAGGAAGACAATAATTTTGCTTAATGGAGCAAGGACAATGGGGCAGGGAGGGGAGGAGGGCAAAAAGGGGAAAGAGCCAAGTTTGCAGGGACTTGTCTGAGCTCTCTCAAATTTTCCTTCAAACAAATTTTAAAATAACGCCTCAAAACAAATTCTGGAGTAAAAGGGGAAGGAGGACCTTAGTCGCAGTTCCAAAGTAGAAAAGAATGCTTGTGGTCAGTCAATAACCAGAACACAGGAAAGGAAAGCACTAACCACATCTCTCCTTAGATTAAATCATCCTGAAAGAACTAAAAACTTGGAGCCCTCCAGAACCAGCTCTGAAAGAAATTGCACAAAAAACCTGGGACAGTACCTCTTCTACTTTGGAAACTGCCAAACTTTAACATCATTAAAAAATAAGAAAAGAGGAAAAGAGAGAGGGGGGAAAAGGAAGAGAGGAAAAGGGAGGGGGGGTGAGGAAAAGAGAGGGGGGAAAGAAAGAAGGGGGGAGTAAGTGAGAAAAGAGAAAAAGAGAGAATAAATTTGTGAATTTTTGAGTGTAAATAGAAGGAAGTGAAGGACAATTTGGAACAGAAACAAAAAAACACTAGCATTAAAAAAAAGCTTGATCTCCATACAAGCAAAACATAGTGATCTCTAAGATAGGATGTGTTAGGACTAAAAAGAGACTACTTAGAAGTCTCCAGGAAGAACATAATAAGTCAAAAAAATCTGAACACCAAAATGCAAAAAATAATAAAAAGAAAAGTACCCAGAAAAATAAGTTTAATTTTAAAATTCCAATGATGAACAACAAATTCTACAAGTAATCCAGAAAAAAAATCTTCAAAATACAAAGGAGAGCAATTTCCAGTAACTCAAAACTATTTTATACCTGCTAGAAAACAAAAGAAGGAATTAGAAAGAATGTGTTATAAAAAGCAAAGGTGTTTTCTCAAGATTGAATCCATTGTGGCATACTCAGAAAATATGACCTTAATTACTGATGGAAAAAAGATTGATGTTCAATACAGAAATATTAAAGCATTCCTGGAGGGGGAAGGAAGAAACTAGACCCAAACAAATTATTTGCTTGTCAAATGTCCTATAGATATAAAAGGCAAATAACAAGGACGATTTTCAATAAATTAACAGAATACATAGAGATTTATTATTTTTTAAAGTCTATTCAGCTATAACGCTTGTTCTGGAAATATGAAATTGTTCCAATACAACTATTAGAGAACAATTTGATTTTAACTCAAATTTTGAGCTTGCTTAGGTTCCTCCTCCTCCTCAAGAAATAGCAAGAATGAAGAAAATACTATCTCCCAATATCTCACAAGCTACAACTCTTCCAATATTTCCATTTGTAAATTTCAGGCCTTTTTCAAGGTAAAGTGCCACACTTATTTTAAGCTTTCTGGTGTAATAGCAGCTGAAGTCAAAGGAGATCTGATGTCTACTCATACCCCACCTTGGACTACCCAGACAGCCCAGGTCCAGTGGAAAATTTGAGAGGGAAATAGAGAGCAAGATAGAAAGAAATGTCAAGTGCCCTAAATCAAGTCAAGAGATAAGAGTGAAAGAGAAAAAAAATTCATATAATTCTCAGAAAAAAAAAATGAAGGGAAAGAGGCAAAGAGTGAGATTGAAACCACAGGAAAGAGAGAAATTTTGTTTCAATGGAGAGATATTTTGTAAAGAGAAATAGAAACTATACAATGGTTTAATCTGTAGAGCTTTGGTTTTTACAGGGACCACTCATTCTGTCTCAGGAGAACAGGAATTAGAGTTCCTTGAAGTAATCATAGAATGAGAGAAACTCTTAGAAAAGTGTGAGGGCATGCACCTATGGAGATTTCCAGGCAAATGATGTAAAAATGATCATGGGGAGAGCAAATGTCAGTAATGATCTGTTTAATCAGGGACATAGGAAAAACCTTACTATAGAACACTATCCTCTTCATCACTTGCTGAAATTAGTATAAGAAAGGGGGAGGAGGAGGAAGAGAAGCTAGGTAGTGAAGTGGATAAAGCACCAGCCCTGAAGTTAGGAGGACCTCAATTCAAATCTGACCTCAATTACTTAATATGTCCTAGTATAACCCTGGACAAGTCATTTAAGCCAATTGCCTCAGGAAAAAAAAAGAACCAAGGAGGGGGAATCTACAAGGTAACAAGAGAAACTCCTAAATAAGTATCTCCTAGACAGTAAATGACTAATTATGTATAAGGGCCATGAATCAAAAAATATTCTAAAGTATTCAGAAAGGGAAGATAAATAATTTAGAGAATAAGAATAAGAATCCCTTTTAAGAAAAAAAAATACACCAAATGAAAATCTAAAAACAAATAAATTAAAGAGAAAGAAATTTTTATTTGACTGAGAAAAATAGAATTCATGATAGGAAGGAAGAAAAAGCAATTAACAAGCAAAATTTTGAAACTGGGAGTAGATATAAAAGTTTAAGGATAAGAGAGAGTTGGTTGGATAAATTGTGATCAGATAAAAGTAATTTCAAATTTTAAGTGGAAGTACATTTCCGTAGGATGGCAAGGTCAAAGGTATGACCAACTCTGTAGTTAAGGTGAAGTGGAAAAGTATTTCGGTCACTAGCAATGAGAAAAGTGAGGAACTAGGGAATGCTTGTTTTGTTCCTTGGATTGGAAATAAAATAAAGAGTAAAATTTTTTGAGGGAGCATCAAAGCAAATGTTGAAGACTTCTAGAATGAAAACAGGAGCTGAAGAGGTGAGAAAAACATGTATTAAGCATAATACTCAAAACATAAATGTGGATATGTATGCACACAACATACTCATATATTTAAACTCTAGTTATACAACTGCTAAGTACAATCAGTATTTTTTTTTAACCTTTGTAAAGTAAAATATGCTGACCTAAAGATTTCCCCTCCCTAACTATACTTGAGATAGCACCGGGAAAACACACACACACACACACAATTAACTAAGTCTGAATTAAAAACATTACTTTTCATTTCACCTGACCCTGGAATATTTCTAGAATAGTGAGGTCTCTGTAGGTAATACAAACTTTTTGATTCCTTTCCTATCCTTAGCCTCTCCTCAGACAGGAAACTTACCCTCCCCTCCAAAAAGACATGCCTTCTGCATTATCCATTTAGATGGCTGCATTTCATCGCCAGTTTGTTTTCCACTAAAGGGGTCCGAGGAAGGGAGAGAGGGCGTGAAAATGGGGTTTGGAGTGGGAAAAAGTTGTAAAGAGAAGGCGAAAGCAAAAAGTGTACTTTCCCACTCCACCAAAGAGTTGTATCTCTTTTCCTCCATAAAACAAACTTTTGAGTATATTCCTTTGCGCTCGGTCACAATCTCTTACAGTAAAAACTAAGAAAATACAAAGTAAGATCTGTATATTTCGGGGGCGCGGTCGTCCGCTTGCACTCCCCCCAGCTCTTCAGCTGGCTTTTTCCTCCCAGAATTTTGTTTTCACCTCCCCACCCCCCTATCCCGCAAAGGGTAAGAAAGATGACACAATCAGCTAGCTACTTCAGTCTGAGGGAAAGGAAGGTAGTTGAGCTAGATTAAAACCCAAGGGACAGAGAACTTACCTTGCAGACTTAAGTGGTGGCTGTTCTCTTTATCGCTCCCCCCCACCCCCAATCCCCTCTGACTTAGTTAAGTCTGAAGGGGAAGAAATAAGGTAAAATGAGCAGAGATACTTGTTCAGCGGCCCTCTGCTTGACGCAGAGGCATCACGCTTCTGCTGATGCAAAGAACAAGTCCTAAAGCCTAAAGGGTCGGAAAAGACGCGAAAGCAAGCTCCCAGCTCAGCCCCCAAGAGAATGAAGAACGCCCCGGAGCTCCCTAAACCACGCCTTTCCCTAAAGGAGGGCCTGTTCTACTTTTGCCCCGCCTTCCCTCCCCACCCCCACCTCTATCCTAGCTCTACTGTCTACCACCGATGCTCAATCTCCCTCGTTTCTCTCCCCTGGAGTGGTCAGGAGCACGCCTCCTCCTCTGCCAAGACCAACCAGAAAAAGCCAAAGTGTAAAGGAGATTGGTGTTTGGACACGGAGAAGATTGGGTGAGAATTTACTTCCCATCATCTTTGCAGTCAGGAGAGAAGGTCAATGGGTGAGTAGTATTGCATACTTTACCAGACACAACTGATGTACTGATTAGCTTGATTGAATTGAGGTGCTTTTTTTTTTTTTTTTTTTTTTAATAATCTTTGTTATATAGAGAAGGAGAGAAATCTATTCAGAAATGTTTAAAATAAAATATATAAGAAACTTTTTTTAAAAGTCTTTAACAGGGTTTTCACTGGAGTATACACAGAGATTCTCAGTTTGGACAGTTTGGGAATGACTAATCAATTCCCTAGCTATTTCTGGCCACATGATGGCTCAGGATTGAAAGCATTGAGAAAATTGCCTTTGAATTCTCGAAAAAATCTTGAAGACAGACATAAAATCCTGAATGGTCCTTTGGTCTTTCCTCCCCACTTCATGGCAATAATCACTCACTCTTTGCCCCATCCCATGCACCCCGCAACCATGAGCACTTCTGCTAATGAATGCTAAAACACATGTCATCTTTAGACAACCATGAGCCTGGATTTTAGGCTTATGTTTATTCCTTTTCAATCTTTGAGAAATAGGTATCTATGAGATGAATAGGTACGGTTTATGACCTAGAGAGCATGGGTATTTTAAAAATCAAAGCCTTTTACAACTATTTCAGTAATCTTGGAGAAGACAACTACTAACTGAACGTTGACACTAAAATTAGTCCATTTTACTAGAAAATATGGATTAGGAGTTGTTTGGACAGTGCAGAACAAAGGTGAAACGTAAAATGCCTAATCAGCAATTCTGCAAACTATGTTTCATTAGCCTCTTGGGAAAGTATGATAGTACATAAGTTAAATTACTCAATTTTGTTTTAAGATTTTAAGTCATCTAAGGGAGGGTGAAGTGAGAAGGGGAGAAAATTAGAGCACAAGGTTTTGCAAGGGCTAATATTGAAGAATTGTCCACTCATATGTTTTGAAAAATAAAGCTTTAATAAAGAAAAAAATTACGAAATATATATATATAAGCTTTTGTCAGTGTCTGAGTCTTTTGTGTTGATTAGCATTTATTTTGTGTAAGAAGTACTTATCTCATACTTGATTACTTTCTAACACTTTTAGTACCTTTTTATTCTACCCCACCTTCTCATGGCCTTGTTCTATTAAGCTAAGCTATTGTTAATTAATTATTCTGGGAGTGGAAGACTTAAAAAAATAAAAAAACTGAGAATAGGAGGCCTCTCACTTCCTCTCCTCCCATTAGAAGTCAGTATTCCCCCAGGCCTGAATCCAATCCAAAGCACTTGTAAGAGAGAGTCCACAGCCATCTTTTAGGGAAAAAGAAGGGATATAGTATTCCCAACACAGTGGGCCCAAAAGTGGTCTTAATTTATAGAGAAGGAGAAAAAAATTAGGTTTGAAGAACAGAAAAAGATAAAAGATCGAGTGGCCACAATACCATAATCATATGGATGGCCCTGCCTAGTTTCATTGTATAGAGCGAAAAATTGTTTTGTTTAAACCAAGATTTTTAAGTAAAACTTTTATTTTTTAAAGGCTACTCTGAAATCTAATAGTCAATTAACTTTTTTATACAAAGAAAGGCAAAAGGCAGTTTCTGCTTCCATGAGTCTATTTGAAGAGATAATTTACAAACTATGTACGAACTAACTATATAGGATAAATTGGAGTGATTTTGGATACGCACGCAGCATCTTTATAACAATTGATCATATGTCAGGGCATAAAATCTTTCAATTAAGTGCAAAAAGCAGAAATATTGAATGTTTCCTTTTCAGATGATAATGCAATAAAATTACTTTTAACTAAGAACCAAAGAAACAGATTAAAAATTAATTGGAGACTAAATAACCTAATCTTAGAGAATGAGTGGGTCAAATTACAAATCACAAAAATAATAAATAACTTTATTAAAGAGAATGATAACTATAAGAGAGCATACCAGAACTTATGGAATGTAGTAAGACTAATAGTCAGAGAAAGTTATATTTCTAAATGCTTACATCAATAAAATAAAGAGGAAATCAAGAAATTGGGTATGCAATTTTAAAAAAAACTAGAAAAAGAGCAAATTAAAACTTCCCAATTTAACATCAAATTGCAAATTTTAAATTTTAAAAATGAGACTAATAAAACTGAATGTAAAAAAAATCATTGAATTAAAAAAAGTCTCTCCACCCCTACCTTCCGCCAGTGCCACAGTACACTTAGGCACTGCCTGGGACCTGGCAACTCCCACTGCAGGTGTTGTGCCATAGTTCCCTAATTGTCCTGCCTTGGAACTGATTTTATGGAGAAAAAATAAAATGATAAAAATTTATTAATATCATTAGTAGAAAGAGAGAAGAAACCAGTATCAAAAATGAAAAGGATGAACACACTACTAATGAAGATGAAATTAAAATAATTATAGGAGTTATTTTGTCCAGTTATATGCCAATAAATTTAACACTTTAATTAATTGGAAGAATACTTAAAAATATAAACTGTTTAATTAGCAGAAGAGGAAATAAACTTATTTTAGAAAAAAACAAAATGAGCAGTCTAGAAAATAAACTTCCTATGAAAAACAATCAGGACCAGATGGATTTATAAATAAATTCTACCAAATATTTGAAGATCATAAATAATAAATTATTCAGAATAATACACAAAGAGTCCTAAACCAGAAAGAACAAAAGCAAAAAAAAAGAAAAAGAAAATAATAGATCAATTTTTTTTAATGAATATTGCTGCAACAATCCTAAATCAAACGCTAGCTAGGAGATTACAGCAATTTATCACAAAGATTATATACACTGTGGCCAAATGGGATTTATACCAGGAATAAAACCCTGGTTTAATATTAAAAAAAAAAAAACTATTGACATAATTGATTATATCAATAACAAAAAAAAAAATAGCCAAAGTCATAGATCATATCAATGGATGCAGAAAAAGGTTTTGACAAAATATATTCATCTCCATTAAAAATATTTGAAATCACAGGTATAAATAGATTTTTCTTTAAAATCATAAGAAACAAAATTATCAATAAACATTACCTGTAATAGTGATAAAGCTAAAAGTTTTCCTAATAAAGTCAAGTGAAACAGGGATACCCATGATCACCAATATTGCTCAACATTGTACTAGAAATGCTAGCAAATTGCAAAGAAAACAATATGGCAGAAACTAGGTATAGATCAACACCTTATTCCAAGATAAGGTCTAAATAGATACATGATTTACTTAAAGGGTGACATCAAAAACAAATTAGGAGAGTAAGGAATAATTTACCTATTAGATCTATGGAGAAGGAAAGAATTCATAACCATATAAGAGGTAGAATTATGAAATGTAAAATAGATAATGTTGACTATATTAAATTAGAAAGGTTTCATATAAACAAAACTAATGCAACCAAGATTAGAAGGAAAACAGAAAACTGGAAAACAGTCTTTACAATAAGTGTCTGATAAAGTGTCTCAAATAAATAGAGAACTGCATCAAATTTATAAAAATTCAAAAAATTCCCCAATTGATAAATGGTCAAAGGATATGAATAATTCTCAGAAGATATTTAAGCTATCAATATTCATTTGAAAAAATATACTCTAAATCATTATTAATTAGATAAATGCAAATTAAAACAGCCCTAAGGTATCACCATATACTTATCAGATTGGCTTATACAAAAGGAAAGGAAAAAGACAAA
Organism: Sarcophilus harrisii; assembly: GCF_902635505.1. Taxonomy (NCBI): domain Eukaryota; kingdom Metazoa; phylum Chordata; class Mammalia; order Dasyuromorphia; family Dasyuridae; genus Sarcophilus; species Sarcophilus harrisii. The sequence continues at coordinate 150,093,729 of NC_045431.1, forward strand.
TGCTGGAGTAGAGATGGAAAAATACAGACACTAATACAGAGTTTGTGAGGTTGTAAACTGATCCAACCATTTTGGAGCCATGAAAAAGGCTATAAAAGCTTGACCTTTGACCCAACATTTCTGCTATGGGTCTATACCCCAAAGAGATAAAAGAAAAAGGAAAAAAGACTTTTGTGTACAAAAATATTTTTGTGATGGCAAAGAATTGGAAACAGAAAGATGCCTTTCAATGAGGAAATGGCTGAACAAATTGTGGGAAATGATTGTAATGGAATATTATTGTATTCTAAGAAATGATAAAGAGGGTGGTTTCAAAATAATCTGGGAAGACTTAATGAATTGATAGTGAAGTAAGCAGAATCAGAAGAATATTGTACACAGTAATAACAATATTGAATGATAACCAACTGTGAAAGAATCAGTGAAATAATCTAAGACAATTTCAATGGACTCATGATAAAAAAAAATGCCATCTATCTCTTGAGAGAACTAATGAACTCTGAATGTAAATTAAAGTAAAATTTTTTAACTTTTCTTGTTTTTTCAATATGACTAATATGGAAATATGTTTCTCATTATTTCACATATATAATGTGCTTGTCTTTTCAATAGGTGAGGGCCTACAAGAAGGGAAAGAATTTGGAACTCAAAATTTTAAAAAATGTTCAATATAATAGAAAAAATTTCAAAAAGTATAACTAATATCATCATTAATATTCAATATTTTTACTAGAAATTCTAACTTATAGCAAAAAGATAAGAAAAGAAATTAAAGATATAAAAATAGTCAATGAGGGGGGAAACTCATTTTTGTAGATAATATGATGGTAGAGTTAGAGAACCAGTTAAAAAACTAATTAAAATACCCACCAATTTTACCAAAATTGCAGGATTTATAGTAAACCTACTCAAATCATTAGTAGTTCTATATATTATTAACAAAACCCAAGAGGAAGAGATTAGGGAGAGAAATTCCAATTAAAATAACTGGAGATAGTATAAAATACTTGGGAATCTACCTGCCAAAATATATACATAAGAACACAGTTACAAAATACTTTTCAATATTTAAAGACAGTCAATTGGAGAAAAATTAAGTGCTCATGGCAGATTGAACCAATATAACAAAAATGACAATATGAACTATTATCCAGTGCCATACCAATCAAACTACCAAAGAATTATTTTCCAGAACTAGAAAAGTTAATAACAAGATTCAGCCAGAGAAAGGAACAAAAGGTTACATGTATCAAAATTATCAATGTAAAAAACATGTGAAGGAAATTTGCCTAACAATACAAGATCTAAAACTACACTACAAAGTTGTAATAGGAATATATCATACAATATTATAGAAGTAAATAAGCACCATAACCTATTATTTAATGAATTTCAATATTCCAGCTATTGGGCCAAAATCAGTCTTTGTAAAAAATGGCTAGCAAAACTGGAAAGTAATCTGGCAGAAATGATGCATTAATTAACATCTCATACTAAATACCAAGATAAACTCAAAATGGAAACATAATTTAGACATAAACATATTAGGAGTGCATAGATGCTCAGGGAAAAAAAATTAGGTGTTAGAACTATGAATGGGGAAGAATTCATGATCAAACAAAAGATAAAAAGATTGATGGGAGGTAAGAAAAATTTTGATTACATGAATTTTAAAAGGTTTTGAACAAACAAAATCATTGCAGCCAAAATTATTAGAAGAAAATCAGGGGAGAACTTTTACAACAAGTTTCTTTGATGAAGGTTTTATTGATCAAATATATGGGTAATTGAATCACATTTATAAAGAATAAAAAACATCCCCCAAATGATAAAAAGTTAAAGGATAAAAACCAACCGTTTTCAAAAGAAGAAATAAAAGCTATAAAATCGCTAATAATTAGAGAAATGCCCAGTAAAACAACTCTGAGCTACCACTTTATATACATCAGATTATCTAAGATGACAGAAAATGAAAATGACAAGTTGCTAGAAAGAATGTGGGAAAATAGGAATACTAGTGTAATGTTGGTGGAATTTTCTTTTTTTTTCCCCTTCAGTAGTATTTTATTTCCCCAAATATATATAAAGACAGTTTTCAGCATTCATTTTTGTAAGATTTTGTGTTCCAAATTATTTTCTCTCTCCTTTTCCCAAGGAATCCTTCCCCAAGACAGCAAGCAATCTGATATAGGTTAAATATCAACAATCTTTTTAAACATAATTTCCATATTTGAGATGTTATGCAAGAAAAAAAATCATATTAAAAGGGAAAAAACACAAAAAAGAAAAAGTAGGCAAACACAAACAAAGGTGAAAAATACTATGTTTTGTACAGAAAATCATCTCCAAGATAATACACTATGATCAAGTAGGATTTATACCAGGAATGCAGGGCTGGTTCAATATTAGGAAAACTATCAATATAATTGGCCATGTTAATAACCAAATTTAACAAAAACCATATGATCATCTCAATAGATGCAGAAAAAGCATTTGATAAAATCCAACATCCATTTCTATTAAAAACACTTGAGAGTATAGGAATAAATGGACTTTTCCTTAAAATAATCAGCAGCATCTATTTAAAACCATCAGTAAGCATCATATGTAATGGAGACAAACTGCAACCATTCCCAATAAGATCTGGAGTGAAACAAGGTTGCCCACTATCACCGTTACTATTTAATATTGTATTAGAAACGCTAGCTATAGCAATAAGAGCTGAGAAAGAGATTAAAGGAATAAGAATAGGCAATGAGGAAGCCAAATTATCACTCTTTGCCGATGACATGATGGTATACTTAGAGAACCCCAGAGATTCTGCTAAAAAGTTATTAGAAATAATCCACAACTTTAGCAAAGTTGCTGGTTATAAAATAAACCCACATAAGTCATCAGCATTCTTATATATCACTAACAAAATCCAACAGTCAGAGTTACAAAGAGAAATTCCATTTAAAGTAACTACTGATAATATAAAATATTTAGGAATCTATCTGCCAAGGGAAAATCAGAAACTTTATGAGCAAAATTACAGACCACTTTTCACACAAATTAAGTCTGATCTAACCAATTGGAAAAATATTAAATGCTCTTGGATAGGGCGAGCAAATATAATAAAGATGACAATATTACCTAAACTAATCTATTTATTTAGCGCTATACCAATCAGACTCCCAAAAAACTATTTTAATGACCTAGAAAAAATAACAACAAAGTTCATATGGAAAAACAAAAGGTCAAGAATTTCAAGGGAATTAATGAAAAAAAAATCAAATGATGGTGGCTTAGCTGTACCAGATCTAAAATTATATTATAGAGCAGCAGTTACCAAAACTATTTGGTATTGGCTAAGGAATAGATTAGTTGATCAGTGGAATAGATTAGGTTCAAGGGATAAAACAGTCAACAAATATAGCAACCTAGTCTTTGACAAACCCAAAGATCCCAGCTTTTGGGATAAGAACTTACTGTTTGATAAAAATTGCTGGGAAAATTGGAAACTAATATGGCAGAAACTAGGCATTGATCCATACTTAACGCCGTACACCAAGATAAGGTCAAAATGGGTTCATGACCTAGGCATAAAGAATGAAATTATTAATAAATTAGAGGAACACAGGATAGTTTACCTCTCAGACCTGTGGAAGGGGAAGGTCTTTATGACCAAAGCAGAACTAGAGATCATTACTGATCACAAAATAGAAAATTTCGATTATACCAAACTGAAAAGTTTTTGTACAAACAAAACTAATGCAGACAAGATTAGAAGGGAAGCAATAAACTGGGAAAATATTTTTACAGTCAAAGGTTCTGATAAAGGCCTCATTTCCAAAATATATAGAGAATTAACTCTAATTTATAAAAAATCAAGCCATTCTCCAATTGAAAAATGGTCAAAGGATATGAACAGACAATTCTCAGATGAAGAAATTGAAACTATTTCTAGTCATATGAAAAGATGCTCCAAGTCATTATTAATCAGAGAAATGCAAATTAAGACAACTCTAAGATACCACTACACACCTGTCAGATTGGCTAAGATGACAGGAAAAAATAATGATGATTGTTGGAGGGGATGCGGGAAAACTGGGACATTGATGCATTGTTGGTGGAGTTGTGAACGAATCCAACCATTTTGGAGAGTAGTTTGGAACTATGCTCAAAAAGTTATCAAACTGTGCATACCCTTTGATCCAGCAGTGTTACTACTGGGATTATATCCCAAAGAGATTATAAAGAAGGGAAAGGGACCTGTATGTGCACGAATGTTTGTGGCAGCCCTTTTTGTAGTGGCTAGAAACTGGAAACTGAATGGATGTCCATCAGTTGGAGAATGGCTGAATAAATTGTGGTATATGAATATTATGGAATATTACTGTTCTGTAAGAAATGACCAACAGGATGATTTCAGAAAGGCCTGGAGAGACTTACACGAACTGATGCTGAGTGAAATGAGCAGGACCAGGAGATCATTATATACTTCAACAACAATACTATATGATGACCAGTTCTGATGGACCAGGCCATCCTCAGCAACGAGATCAACCAAATCATTTCTAATGGAGCAGTAATGAACTGAACTAGCTATGCCCAGAAAAAGAACTCTGGGAGATGACTAAAAACCATTACATTGAATTCCCAATCCCTATATTTATGCACACCTGCATTTTTGATTTCCTTCACAAGCTAATTGTACAATATTTCAGAGTCTGTCTTTTTGTACAGCAAAATAATGTTTTGGTCATGTATACTAATTGTGTATCTAAGTTATATTTTAATATACTTAACATCTACTGGTCATCCTGCCATTTAGGGGAGGGGGTGGGGGGGGTAAGACGTGAAAAATTGGAACAAGAGGTTTGGCAATTGTTAATGCTGTAAAGTTACCCATGTATATATCCTGTAAATAAAAGGCTATTAAATAAAAAAAAAAGAAAAATACTATGTTTTGATCCATATTCAGTCTCCATAGTTCTCTCTCTGGTTGTGGATGGTATTTTTCATCCCAAGTTTATTGGAATTGTATTTTTTGATGAGAAAGTCCAGGACTAATCAAAGGCAATAAGAATGAAGAAGAAAAGTTTACTTTATTTAAATCTGAGTTAGTAATTTAATTGACATTTATTAGCAGACCCTCTGTTATAGGATAAGCCCTGACTCAGATCAGGCTGATGTTTCAGATTAGGATTTAGAATGAAATGAGATACTCACATGCTATAGTATAACAATTAACAAAAGGAAGTTCACTTACCAATAACAAAGAAAAGCTATTTAGTAAGTAATGATACAATATTGATAGTTGAATACAACTTCTCTGCTTTTGTATTGGCTATTATGTTCTGGTGAAGCTTGAGAAAAAGCCCTCCTAATTCTTAAAAAAAAAATAATAGCTTTTTATTTTTCCAAATACATGCAAAGATAGTTTTTAACATTCATCTTTGCAAAATTGTGCCCCCAATTTTTCTTGCTCCCTCCCCTAGACAGCAATCAATTTAATATAAGTTAAATATGTGCAATTCTTCTAAATATATTTTCATATTCATCATGCTGCACAAGAAAAGGGGAAAAAAACACAAAAAATAAAACAATAACAACAACAAAAAGTGAAAATACATGCTTTGATCCACATTTAGTTTCCATAGTTATCTCTCTGAATTCAGATGACTTTTTCCATCACAAGTTTCATGGAATTGCCTTGGATCGTCTCATTGTTCCTAAGTCCTCTTTGGCTGATTTCTGAACTTAAGGTGACAGGAAGCTACAGCAAGGATTTGAGTCAACCAGGTCCATTGAATCTTGAAGTTGGGTTTGTTACCTTTTTTAAACAAGATAAACACATTATATATATATATATATATTTTTTTTTTTTTTCCCAGTCAGCAAAAGTTCACTTTCATTCCCTCTGACTTCACCACATTTTATTTTCTGTGATTGCTATCTTTTATTTAGTCATGAATGCTTCCCTTCTCCATAGATCTGATAGGTCAATTCTTTTATGTTCCACTAATTTGCTTATGGTATTATTTTTTATGTCTAAATCAAATACTATTTTGAGCTCATCTTACTATGTAGTGTGAGATGTTGGTGGATAGTTTTTTCAAGACTACTTCCCCATCCAGTTATTTTCCAGAATGTTTATACTAATTCCCAGAATTGTCAACAGTGCTTTAGTGTTAGGAGGGAATTATAGGAATTGGGTGAACCACCCTAACTCCATCTTGTTAAAAATTATGAGAATTCAATTACTGCCCAACTAAGCTAGCATAGTATAGAAAATGACAAAAAAAACTGCAGTTTATTCACTTGAGTGTGACACAATTGTAGTTGTCATAGTTAAATGTGTGTCAAATACATATATACATACATAACACATATGCATTATATCCTAGAGATACTCCTTTGGGTTTTCTCTTACTAATTAGAAAAAAATTTCCATTAAACAACTCAGTTTTTTTAAACCTGGTTTTTAATAGAACTTAAATTTAGGTAATTTTTGGCATAGACTTTATAAAGTTACAAGAACACAATTTGGGAAAACTGAGGGGGGTAACTTAGGAGTTGTAAAGATCAGGTGCTTAGATCAGGTGACCTCTAATTCATGCTATTAGAATATCCATGTGGAACAAGAAATCTCTGAATGTAATATAGAGACCTCCTTCAAAGTAGAATCTGAATTTATCCAGGTGAATAAAATGTAAATTGAGAAGTCTTTATTTTCATTCTTGTATCTGAATTTGTTGCTTTTGTTTTTTGCATTTCTTATAGTATTTTGTTTTCTAAATACATATACAGATAGTTTTCAATATTCACCTTTACAAAATCTCGTATTCCAAATTTTTCTAATTCTTTCCCCACAAACTCCCCAAGACAATCCAATATAGATCATACATGTGCAGTTTTTCAAAACATATTTCCATATTCATCATGCTGTGCAAGAAAAATCAGATCAAAAGAGGAAAAAAATGAGGAAAAAACCCAAGCAAACAAATAACAACAACAACAAAGGAGAAAATACTATGCTTTGATACATATTCAGTCTCCATTGTTTTCTCTCTGAGTGTGTTGGCATTTTCTATTCTAATTCTATTAAGATTGCTTTGAATCCCCCCCATTATTGAAAAGAACAACATAACCTTGTTGGTACTATGTACAGTGTTCTCTTGATTCGGCTCACATCACTTAGTATCAATACATGTAAGTCTTTCCAGGGTTTTTTGAAATCAGCCTGCTCATCATTTCTTATAGAACAATAATATCCCATTACATTCATATGCCATGACTTAGTCAACCATTGCCCAACTGATGGTTATCCACTCAATTTCCAGTTCCTTGTCCCTACAAAAAGGGCTGCTACAAATATAGGTCCTTTCCCCTCTTTTGTGGTATAGAGACTTAGTAGAAATATTGCTTGCTCAAAGGGTATGTACAGTTTTATAGCCTTTTGGGCATAGTTCTAAATTACTCTCCAGAATGATTGGATCAATAACTGTTTTTTTAATCTCTAAAATTACTTTTTTTTGAGATATTTTACCTAAATTCACATAAGTTTGAATCCTATTTTGATCAGGAAAATGTAAAAATTTTATAATTTATTGGTATTGTATAAAAATATTTGTGATAATTTGCAAAAGAGAGACTCAGAATAAAGAGAACTAGTTCTCAGGGTTGGCTTGGGACATAATTGGCAAATACAAAGATATTCAGGACTTTCTTAATCCTTTTTTTGATTTTGAATTTCCTTAAGAAAAAAATAACTGGAAGATTCTTAAGTCTGCAAATTTGTGAACACTATTTGGAGAAATATTTGTTAGAATTAATTTTGAGATTTCTTAGGATCCCTGAGTTTTATTTCAGTCTTTTTTTCCTTTTTTAAAAAAATTTGTCTTTTTTACATTCTTCTTGAAATGAAAAAAAGAAACCATTCTGCAGTATCATTTTCAATTGACACAATAGGTTTTCAGAGTTTCATAATCTAAGCATTTAGCTTTTAAAAAAAGATTTGTCTCTGTTGAGACATTAAATGAATTGATTGTCTAAAGTATTTTAGTATGAGCAAAATTATTAAATTGATATAAAATTTAAATTTTTTTAAAAAGATATGCAGTGTGGTTTGTAATAAATGCTGATTTCTGAGATGTAAATGTTGAAAATTTAACAATGGCTCTCCGAAGCTGGTTAGAGCTGGTTCTAGCACACCCCTGGGGAGAGTGCACTGGAGGCATCTGAGCTGAATCATGAAGAAAACTTGGGATTCCAAGAGGCTGAGGAGAGAAAAAAGTGCTTCTGATTTACTACAAAACTTGGTGGGTAATGTTCTACTCTTTTTTTTTTTTTAAACTCTAATGGGACCCTTTGCTCCAAACCCAGGGATGCTTTGGATTCATTGCAGAGGATGGAGGTAGAATGGGGGAGGGGGCGGGAGAGGATAGCTTCTAATGAGATAAGAACAGGGTTCCTGTTACAGCTCTTTCCAATTCAGCCTCTCCACTGGCACTCTGGAGAAGATTTCCTTAGAGTTCAATTGATTATATCTCTTGTCTAGCATTCCTCCTTCTCCTCTCCACTCCTCCCCCTAAAATGTGAAAATAAAAAAGTACCTAAAGTATAATGTGAATCTGATATGGAAAAGGCAACTTATTTTTATATGCAAAATATCTCTTAACCCCTTGAGAAAGCAATTTATATTTGGTGCATCCTCTCATTCTCTTTAAAAGACTGCAATCTCACTTATAAACTCATCATTCAAGTGAAACTGCTCTCTTCAATGTTACAAACTGAACTTGTCAATTCAATGATCTTTGGGACTGAGAGAAGTTCTAGATCTCTACAATCTATCAATTTCAACTTGATACTCTCTTGTCTCTAGGTTTTTGCAACACTGTTCTTTTCCCTTACACTGTCTCCTACTTGTCTGATTGCTTCTTCTCAATCTCTTTGCTGGGTCTTTATCTTTGACTTCTGAGCCAATATCACTCCCCCTCCTCCCAAATCCATTGCCATGTACTATTGATTCTAAATTTGAAACATGTATCATCTTTTCCCCATTCTCTTCCCTAATACTGCTGAGTTTCGAACCTGCACTATTGCAACAGCTTACTGGTTTGTCTCTTTGCCTCAAACTGTTCACTCACCCCTTCAGTTCATTCTCTACTCAACTATCTAAATCATCTTTCTAAAGAGCAGGTTTGACCTTGTCAACCTCTCCATTTTACCTCTCTTTCCAGTCTGCCTCATTCAATAAACTGTCACATTTCTCTGTCACATTCATTGTCAAAGCTGAAATTCTCTGTTTGGATTTTAAAGTCTTTCATAATCTTCCTATTTGCCTTAAATTTTATTCCCTGAGATTGGATATATAGATCTTGTATCAACTACATAGAAATGATAGTTAAACTCATTAGAACTGAAGAGGTCATTACAAAAGAGACTAGAGAAAGGAAGGGACCTAGAAGAGTGTCTTGGGAAACACTCATCAATAGAAGTATGATCTTGATAAAGATACAGCAAAGGAGACTGAGGAAGAGCAAATACACTAGAGAGATTTTTGAAAATCTACAAAGGAGAGAACACATCCAGGAAGTCGTGGTTAACAGTGTCAAATGCAGCAGATAGATTTGAGAAGAATGAGGACAGAGAGAAGAACACTATAACATTCTAACAGTTAAGGGATTTTTGGCAACTTTGGAGAAAGAAGTTTCAGTTGAATGATGAGTTCAAAAATTGAACTACAAAGACTTGAAAAATGAGAGGAGAGGAAAGAAGAAGCAATGTATATAAATGTTTTCTAGGTGCTTGGTTGAAAAAGGGAGAAGAGAATTAGAATGAAAACTTAACTGGTCTGGTGAAGAATTTTTTTTTTTAATGTATGGGGAGACTTGGACATGTTTAAAGGTAGTAGGGAAGGAACCAGACTAGAGAGGGGAGAGGTTCAGTTCAATAAAATTGGTGATTGACATTACAATCTGCTTGAGAAAATGGAAGGATATGGAATCAAAGGGATATGTAGAGGTGTTGGACTTAGCAAGGGGAAAGGCCAACTCTTCATCAAAGACTGGGGAAAGGAGAAGAAATTGAGAGATGATATTAGTGGGTTTTGAAATTAAAAAAAAAAAAAGGAAAAGAAGATGCTTATATCAAATGGCCTCAATTTGCATAGCAAAATAAGAGATAAAAGAGTTAGGGATCAATATGGTTTCAATAATCAATTAATCATTTATTTAGTACTTTACTATGTGCTTCAAACATTGTGTTAAATATTGGAGAAAAAAGTTCAAGGCTGAGAGAAATTATTATTAGTGTTTTTATATTAACTAATTATTAAATTAGGATTAAAGCTTTTTCTATTTCTTCATTTAGGGCCAGCCCCTCTAAGTCAGTCAGTCAATTTTTGAAAAACATGGCTGATCGATGAGATTGCTCTGATCTTTTAGGAACATGTTCCTTGATCTTAGGTGGAACACCACTGAGCTCAGAGACTTACTTTTGTCAAGAAGTAAATAGAATCTAATCTAGGCGAATTCCCTCTCCAAAGCGGTGAGTTTATGCTCTCCACTGGAGTTTAGGGTGTCTCAACTCATGAAAGAGAAAATCAACCAGAGTAGTTCTAGTGGAGATGGATTCCTTAATTCAGATTGCTGGAGATGGCTGAGCCTCATGATCAAGCCACATTCTCAGCAGGAGAAGCTGAAGATTTCAAGTCCTTTTTCTCATTAAAATGTCCACCAATCTGGAGTGTGAAATAATCCAATCATTTTGGAGAGCAATCTGGAACTATAATGATCCATATGTATAAAAATGTTTGTATTAGTTCTTTTTGTGGTAACAAAGAATTGGAAAATTAGCAGATAACCCATCAATTGGGGAAGGTAGTGGAATATTATTGTCTATTAAAAAATGAAGAATAAATTGATTTTAGAAAGATCTGAAAAGATTTACATGAACTGATGCTGAGCTGAACAAGCAGAACCAGACACACAATGTACACAACAACAGCACAAATATGTGATGATCAACTATGAAAGGCTTGGTTCTTCTCAGTCGTTCAGTTATCCAAAGCAGTCTCAATAGCCCCTTGGACAGAAAATGCCATCTGCATCCAGAAAAAGAACAAAGGAGACTGAATGTAAATCAAAACTTTTTTTTTCCTGTTTTGTTATCTTCCCATGGTTTTTTCCTTTTGCTCTGATTTTTCTCTCCCAACATCATTATAAAACAATGTATGCCCCCCAAATTAAATAATTAGTTAATTAATTTTTTAAAAGAGAGAGAACAAAGGAAAAAGAAAAACAGTCACTTGTAAAACACATGACACTTAGTATTTATTGACTCTTCATTTCCATATTTTCTATAATTTTTCTTACATCTTAGAAAGGAGAATTAAAATCTCATGCAATTATTGTTATACACTATGAATTTTCAAATTAAATTAGATTTTCCTTTAATAATTTAAGTGATAGGCCATTTGGTTCCTGCTTAATAATGTTATTTTTTTCATCTATAGTAATTTTAAGCATACCTTAATTTTCTTATTTCTTTTGATGTTGTGATTTTTTAATTTACTTATCGTATGAAACACCAAAGCTTTTGAAAGAAATAATTGAATGTTGAACATTTTAATAAAATTCTCTGAAAGATCTATTCATAAGAAAAATAATTGACATCAAAATAAATATTACTTGAAATTCCAAAAAAAAAAAAAAAGGCCATCAATCAGTGTTGATTTTTACTTGTCAAAGGCATCCTTTTTTTCCCAAAATTATATTAAAACTTTCTACCTCTTCATGATTTTGTCTTTGATTACTAACTGATCAATTTATTGAATATTAGCTAAATAAAATGATTAATAATTATCCAGAAACTCTGTCTCTCAGGTTTTTTGTTCATCATAAGACCATCTCTGATCTCAAAGAGCTCACAATTGTCATATAGACAACTTGAAAAATAATTATGTGGAAGCAACATATGAATTGAAGAAACTGAAGCTAGCAATTAGAATAGGCTAGGTACTAGCATTAAAGAGAATTAGGAAATGTTTCTCATAGAAAATGAATTTTATTTGGGACATGAGCAAAGTCAGGGAATCTAGAAAGCAAAAATAAGGAGGGAGAATATTTCCAGGCATGAGATGGAGATGGTATATCTCTTGAGAGAAAGAGGAAGGAATCCAATATCACTGAATTGCAGAATACATTGGAGGACATAAGATTGTAAAGATAGGAGGAAAATAGCTTGTAAAGGGTTTTGAATTCCAAATAGAGAATTTTATATCTTATTTTGGACATAAGAGGGAGCCAGTGGAGTTTTTTGAATGGGGGTGGAGGGAGGAGAGAGGCAGTAACATGATCAGATATTTTCTTAAGGAAGATTAATTCGAAAGAAAGTGGAGGATTGCCTAAAGTGGGGAGAAACCTGAAGTAGAAAGAATAATCAGCAGGCTATTGCAGTAATCAAGGTATGAGGTGAATAGAGTTTGTATGAGGGAAGTAACAGTGTCAAAGGACTGAAAGAGATATTTGTAATAAATTTCCTAAGGTAAAATCAATAAGTCTTCACAACAGTTTGGATATGGGGGATGAAAGTAAGAAATCAAGGATGACATAAACTATGATCCTGGATGAATGAGAGAATGGTAGGAAAGGCCAGGATTTTGAGGGAAAAGGAATGAATTTATTTTAGGGCATGTTGAATATGTGTTTACTTAACATACAGTTCTAATTAGAAGAAAGGTTAGATTTGAGAATCACCAGCATAGAGATGGTAATTGAATCTATGAGAGCTGAATAGATCACTAGGTAAAATAGTATAGGGGAGCAAAGAAAAGGACACAGGACAGAACCCTGAGAAAAACTCATGGTGAGTGAACAGAACCGAGATGAAGATTCAGCAAATGAGAGTGAGGACTTTGTCTATTATATAGAGGGAAAAACAAGAGAGAGTAAAGTCCCAAAAAACTAAAGAGAAGAGAAGAGAGTTTCAAGAAGATGGCTATCCATTGAGTCAAAGGCTGTAAAGAGTTCAAGAAATATGAATATTGAAAAATGACCATAAGATTTGGCAATTAGATCTTTAGTGACTTTGGAAAGAATAATATGGGTTAATTGATGAAGTCAGAGACCAGAATGTTAAGAAGAAAATGAGAGGAAAGGAAGGAAGAAGGGGCGGCCTTCTGAAGAAATTTAACCACAAAAGGTTAAAAAAAAAGTTAAAGGATAATAGCTACTATAGCTACTAGGGCTGGATGGTTCAAGTATGAGTTTGAGGGGTTTTGAGGATGGGGGAGACATGGGTATGTTCATAAGTAGTAGTGAACCAGCCAGTAGACAAGGAAAGATTAAAGATAAATGAAACTGGAGATAATAAAGATGGTAATCTACTGGAAAAGCTTGGACAAAATAGAATGAATTGTGCAAGTAAGTGGTTTGCCAAGGAGAAACCATGTTGTTATAGTTTGTCCTTCATTCTCAAAGAGGAGCAATGACATTAGGAGGGTGATGTCTTGACTTGCAATTGAGTTAGATTTAAGGCAGATTATTATGCAAAATCATCACCTTGTTTCCACATTTGTTTTGTCAGGAAAGAAGAATCAGAACAAAAGAGAAAAACCATAAGAAAGAAAAAAACAACAAAAGTCAAAATAATATACTTCTATTTGCCTTCAGATTTCATAGTTCTTTCTCTGCATGTGGATAGCATTTTCCATCATAAGTCTTTTGGAATTATTTTATATCATTGTAGCTAAGAAGAGCCAAACCTATCAAAGCTGATCATCTCTACAATGTTGCTGTTACTATGTACAAAGCTTTCCTGGTTCTGTTCACTTCACTCAGCATCAGTTCTTGTGAGTCTTTACAAGTTTATAGCATTTTAAAACATGTAGGTCCTTTTCCATTAAAAAAAAAAAAAAAGATTTCTTGGGGATATAGATCTAATAGAAGTATAGCTGGGTCAAAGGGTATGATAACTTTTTGGGCAGAGTTCCAAATTGCTCTTCAGATTAGGTGGGTCAGTTCACAACTCCAACAATAATGCATTAGCTGTTCAATTTTCCTTCATTCTCTCCAACATTTGCTTTTTTTTCTCTCTCATATTAGCCAATTTCATATGTTTGTGGTAGTACCTCAGAGTTGTTTTAATTTGCTTTTCTCTAATCAAAAATGATTTAGAGCATTTTTTAAAAATCATTATAGATGGCTTTAATTTCTTCAACTGAAAATTATCATTTGATATTCTTTAAGAATTTATCAGTACACAGTGGATAGAGCACCAGCCCTGAAGTCAGGAGGACCTGAATTCAAATCTGGCTTCAGACACTTTAACGCTTTCTAGCTGTGATCCTAGGCAAGTCACTTAACCCCAGTTGCTTCAGGGGGAAAAAAGAATTTATCTATTGGGGATTGACTTGTATTCTTATTTTTTTTTCATTTTTTCTCAATAATATTTTTATTTTTCCAAAAATATGTAGTTTCCAACATTCATTTTTGTAAAATTTTGTGTTTCAAATTTTTTTGTCCTTCCCTCCCTTATTTTTCCCTTCCCCAACACAGCAATCTGACATAAGATTTCTATGTACAATACTTTTAAACATATTTCCATATTTATTATGTTGTTCCAAAAAAAAATCAAACTAAAAGGGAAAGATCATGTGGAAGAAAAAACAAACAACAAAAACATGAAAATACTATGCTTTGATCCACATTCAGTCTCCGTAGTTCTCTCTTTTGATATGGATGCCATTTTCCATCACAAGTTCATTGGAATTGTCTTGGTGCTAAGAAGAGCTAAGTCTGTTATAATTGATCATCACATTGTTTTGCTGTTGCTGTGTCCAATGGTCTCTTGGTTCTGCTCATTTTGTTTAGCATCAGTTCATGTATTTCCAAGCTTTTCTGAAATCTGCCTGCTCATCATTTCTTATAGAACAATGGTATTCCATTACATTCATATACCATAACTTATTCAGCCATTACCCAACTGATGGTTATCCATTTAATTTCCTTTTTTTTTTTTTGCCAGCACAAAGAGAGATGATACAAACATTTTTTTTTTTTTTTTACACATGTGGATCCTTTTCACTCTTTTATGATCTCTTTGAGTTACAGACTCAATAGTGGTGATGATGAATCAAAGGGTTTATACAGTTTGATAGCCGTTTGGGCATAATTACAACTTACTCTCTAGAGCAATTGGAACAGATATCCATTGTTCTCCTAATTTGTTTATAGTATCACCCTTTATGTCTAACTCATGAACTCATTTTGACCTTATCTTGGTATAGGGTGTACAATCCAAAAATGAGTTTTTCCCAGATTGTAGTATTCTATACTTGATAGTTTGTGAATTTGTTTTAATACCTTTGCATTTCTTAATAATGACATCTAGGTTGTGAAATTGAGTGAGTGAGAGGGTAATAGTGCCCTCTAGCAATAGGAATTTAGGAAGGTGGGATGAGTAGTGGTAGGAGTTGGAGGGGAGTGGGAAAAAGTAATGATTTAGATTTTGGTTGTATTGAGTTTAAGATATCTAAGAGACATCCTGTTTGAAATGTTCTATAGTCAGTTTTAAATGGAGATGCTTGAATGGAGTTCAGAAAAGAGGTTAGGACTAGATAAGTAAATCTGGGAATCGTCTGCATAAAAATTATAATTGCATTGATGGTAACTGATGAGATCACCAAGTGGTATAATAGTGTGAAAAGAGAAAGAGAACAGGTTCCTAGACAGAATCATGGTTAGTAAGCGGGACCTAGATGAAGATACATTAAAGGAGATAAATAATGGTTAGACAGATAAGAGAAGAACCAGGAGAGATAAATGTCAGTTAAATGTAGAAAGGAGAATGATCAACTATGTCAAAAGTTGACAAGAAGTCAAGATAAGGCTTGAGAATAAGTCATTAGATATAATAATTAAAGATATCACTGATGACATTGGAAAGAGTTTTGGTTGAATATTAGGGTTAAAAGTCATTCTGTAGGGTTTAGTAGAGAGGAAGAAGAGAGAAAGTGAAGGTACTGAGTATACATGGTTTTCTTCAAGGAATTTAGCCACAAAGAGAATAAATAAAAGATGATAGCCAGCAGGGATAATTGAACCAAGTGAAATACAACCTTTTTTTTTGTTTGTTTTTGTAAGTGTAGGGAATGTATGCTTGTGTTTGTAGGCAGATTATAAGCAGCCAGTAGATAGATAATGAAACACTGAAGATTTGTGACAGAACTAGAATGATTGTCTGTAGAACAAAGGGTGTAGAGATTTGAGTATAGATGATGGGATAAAATTGAAGATAGGGAAGGGAAGAGATTGTAGCTAATGAGTAGGGGAAGGATGGCCTGAAAAGAACTAGGGACAGAAGGATTGAAGGTCTTAGTGAAGATGAAGAACAGGTAGAGGGAAAGATAGAATGATAAAAAGATTATGATCAGGTAAAGGAATTTTGGAATTAATGAACAAGGAAATATAATCTATTTCTATATGTAATTGTGAGAGAGTGGAAGTCATAAGTCTTAAGGGACTAGGAAGTTAGAACATTTGAGGAAATGTCACTGGATTGTGTGCATCAGATTTTTATTAGAGATAGTTGGCAAAGTTTTTTCCCCCAATCCATATCTTTTTTTTTTTTTTTTATTCTGTTGATTTAATTTCTACAAATGCCTTTACATTTTGGGTATTTAAAATTGTTTGTATTTTATCTCTTTGGAAAGGCATCATGGTAAACTGAGTACAAGTCTCATTATTGATTTTTATCACAAGTCATTTAATCTTTGATTGCTCCCTGTCAACTCTCTCAAATTGCAAACTGAAGAACAGATGTCCATCTTCATTATTAGAGGATATTTCCTAACTGAGCATTTTCTGTCTTAATAAAGTCATGTCTTGTTCCGTGGAAATAAAATATGATCCTTTTAATCTCTTCCTTGATTATGAATTCTCCCTCTGTAAATAAACTTTGCCTTTCTTTCCCCTGTATTTTTTAATGGTGACTTTTAATATTTTGAGTTGTAATAATGGTAGAAGATATTTCATACTCATCTAAACTTGTTTTTCTTTTTTTAATTAAAAAAGTATACATTATAGGTTTTTTCTATACTTTGTAAACATTATCAAATATGAGCGTTTCCATGTACACAGAAGAGTATGAAATCATGAATCTCTTACCTATGTATTTTTTTTAAAGGATATAATGAATATTAATTCCAAAGTTGTACTGCACTTCTGTCTCCTTACCTTTAATCTGTTTGGTCATTTTAAAATGTGACACATGTTTAACCTATGTTGGATTTCTTGCTTTCTAGGAGAGAAGGAGGGGAAGAGGAGGGAGAAAAATTCAGAACACAAAGTTTTGCAAGGGTAAATGGTAAAAACTATGTTTGCATGTATTTTGAAAAATAAAAAGCTGCTATTAAAAAATTAAAATGTGACAGTGATCCTCTTTGTTTTCTTAAATTTTTAGGTAGGGAATATTGTTAGTTACCTTCTCCTTCCCTTATCCTAAGCTCCTCTATCACCAAGAAAAACCTTCTTCTGAAACTAATATGCATTGTCAAGCAAAACAAATACACACATTAGCTATATTCAAATGTATATATTCAAATATATATATCTTAATTTGCTCTTTCATTGCCCTGACTTTTTGTCAGATAGTGGGTAACAAGCTCATTATCAATCATTGCATCAATTAGAGTTTTTAAGTCTTTTTTAAAAAAAAATATTTTAATAGTATTTATTTTTTCCAATAACATGTCAAGATAGTTTTCAACATTCATTTTTATAAAATTTTGAGTTCCAAATTTTTTCCTTTTCTCTCCCTACTCTCTCCCTCCCAGTTTCCAAATTAGCAAGAATTCTGAAGTAGGTTATACATGTATAATCATGTTAAGTATGTTTTCACATTATTCATGTTGTGAAAGAAAAATCAAAACAAAAGAACGATAATAGTAAAAACCTTTCTATCTCCTGCTTGATCACATTCCTGCTTTGTTGTTGAATTGTTTCAATAATGTATGACCCTTTATGACCCTATTTAGGGTTTCTTTGGCAAAAATACTGGAGTGATTTGCCATTTACTTCTCTAGCTCATCTTACAGATGAAGAAAGCAAGATAAAATTACTTGCCCAAGATCACACAGCTAATAATTTGAACTCTAGAAGATGAGTCTTCCTGATTTTAATTCTACACTATGGCACCCCCTAGCTATCCATATCCAGTTCACCTTGGTTCATAGATTTTACATTCCAGATTCCTGTGCAATACTTCTCTTTACAGAATTGGACTTTCCTTTTGTCACCAGATACATCCACAACTGAACTTCCTTTTCACTTTGGCTCAGCTACTTCATTCTTTCTGGAGCTATTTGTAATTGTTCTCTGCTCTTTCTCAGTAATATATTAGACACTTTCTGACCTGAAGGATTCTTCCAATTCACTTTCATGTCATGGCATCACTTCCCTGATATCATGGTTCTCTTATGAGAATGAAAGACAAACAACAATCTCTGTGAGGAAGGCTAGCCTGGAACTGGTCAATTGGAAGACTCTCATCTTTCCTTCTCTGTTTCCTTCCTCTTTTTCTTCTTTTCTTCCTTCTTTTGCTTCTTCTGTCCCTTCCTCCCTCCCTCCCTCCCTCCTTTTCTTCCTCCCTTCTTTTTTTCCTTTCTTCCTTCTTTCCTCTTCTCCTTCCTTTCTTTTTTCTTCCTTTCCTTCCTCCCTCCCTCCATCCCTTCCTCGCTTCCTTTCTTCTTTCTTTTCTTTTTTCCTTCTTCCCTCCCTCCCTCCTCTCTTCCTCCCTCCCTCTCTTCCTCCTCCCTCCTTTCCTCCCTCCCTCTCTTCCTCCTCCCTCCTTTCCTCCCTCCCTCTCTTCCTCCTCCCTCCTTTCCTCCTTTCCTCTCTTCCTCCCTCCCTCCTTTTCTCCCTTCCTCCCTTCCTTCTTTTCACTCTTAAAAGCATTTTTTTTTTTTTTCTGCACCTCTGAATCCTTCCAAGATATCTTAAGGTTTACTGGCTAGATTTCTTTCTTAAGGATAAAGCCTTAACTCAAAACCAATCTGATTCTAATTGGTCAGCAATAGATCTTAGGCCAAGCCCCATTTGGTCATTGTTTGGGTCCTGATTAACTCAGGTTGAATGTAAATAGCAATCATTTCTGCTTTGGTCAGAAACTCTGAGGGTCTTCCCCTTCCAGAGTCATTCATTCATTTAGTTATTTATTTAGTTATGTTTTTTGGTTTTTTTCTTTGCCTCAATTGCTACTTAGCCTTAATCACTGAATGGGTGTGGCCTCAGTCAAACTGAAACCTGTTGAAGACCTTAGCTTTAAAAAAAGCTAAGATTTCTCATTGTATCCAGGGCCATCTCAAGTCATCTTGATCTATCTCTTGCCAGTGGACCCAGATTGCTCTGGAGAGGAAACTGAGGCAGATGACCTTGCCCAGCCCTCCCTCACTTACATCCAATTCACTTGGATGTCAGTGCATCACCTCCCTGATATCATGGTCCTCTTCAAGAACAAAGGATAAACAACATTTGACAGCTTCTGATTTGATGGCCTCATTTTCCCGTGCTAAATCTTATATCATTTGAATACTATCCATGATAATTTCTTGGCAAAGATACTGGCAAATATACTTTGTAAAGATTCCTTCTCTAGTGGATTACTTTTTATCAGTACTCCCTACTATGACCTATCTGGGATAACCCAGCACAGCATGGTTTATAATTTCGTGTAGCTATACAAATCCTTCTGCCAGACAAGTCAGTGATCTAGGAAAGGAATTTTTGCACTAGGTTTTAATTTTGTCCTGAATCACCTGAAATCAGAGAGATTTTCACTAGGGCATGGAAATCATCTGGCTTAATTAATCCTCTGATTGACTTGATGGAGACTAGCTGGTTCTTTGAAGAAAATAACTCCCATTTCAAAAAATCAAAATTTGAGGGAATTTGAATTTGCATTTTAAAAATATACTTCAACTTTCCATTAAAGCTGATAGAAAAATGAAGTTATTAAGTACAAAGCTTACATATTAAATAAATAAAACTTTGTTCTTCATATCACTACAATATAATTCAAATTAAGAAATCCCTTCTGATTTCTCTTGGAATTTTTGTGCTACCCTTAGGAATGAAACAAAGTAAAAGTATTGTTTTTTTTAAAATCCTAATAATCTGGAAAATATAATGATCTTCAGAAATGTCAATTTATCTCCTCTTTCCTATTGATTTTGCCTTTTCTAAATATTAGAGTATTGAGTTTCTCCAGGATCTGCCTGAAGATTGATTCAGTTACTCCAAGAAGTTAGGTCCACTATTTTTTTTTCCCTCAATAATATTTTATTATTCCAGAAACATGAAAAGATAGTTTTCAACATTCATTTTTGTAAAAGTTTGTGTTCCAATTTTTTTTCTCTCTCTCTTCCTCAGGACAGCAAGCAATTTGATATAGATTATACTTGTACAATACTTTTAAATGTATTTCCATATTTGTCATGTTGTGCAAGAAAAATCAGACCAAAGACGAAAAAAAAAAACATGAAAAAAGGAAAGCCAAAAAAAATAAACAATTTTTTTAAAAATGTAAAAATACTTTGCTTTGATTTACGTTCATTCTTTATAGTTGTCTATCTGGATGTGGATAATATTTTCCATTCCAAGTCTCTTGGAGTTGTCTTGGATCATCACATTTCTGAGAAGAACTAAGTCTATCGTGATTGATCATCACATAATCTTGCTGTTACTGTGTACAATATTTTTTTGGTTCTATTACTTCACTCAGTATCAGTTCATGTAAGTCTTTCCAGGCTTTTCTGAAATCTGCCTACTCATCATTTCTTAGAGAATAAAATATTCCACTATATTCATATACCATAAGATATTCAGCCATTCCCCAATTGATGGGCATTCACTCAATTTCCAGTTCTTTACTACAACAGAAAGATCTGCTACAAATATTTTTGCACATGTGGGTTTCTTTCCCTCCTTTATTATCTCTTTGGGTTATAGATCCAGTAGAGACACTGCTGGATAAAAGGCTATGTACAGCTTGCTAGCCCTTTGAGAATAGTTCCAAATTGCTCTCCAAAATGGTTGGATCTTTCCACCTTTTCTCTTTTTTCTTTTTTGTTTTCTCCTCCCTTGTTTTGATCTCTTTGAAATATAGACTTAATACCTGCACGGTTTAGTAACTTTTTAGTCAACTGTCCAACTCTTCATGGTGCCATTAGTGGCATAAATTTGAATCTATACCTGTGATAATAAGACCTTTATCATAGAAACTTTTGCAAAAATATTTTTATAGTTTACTGGTTTTTTCAGAGATATCTTTCCAGTTTACTGTTTATTTTCTAACTTTGTTTTCTTTATGCAAAAACTTTTCAAATTTATGTAATCAGAATTTCTCATTTTATCTTTGATCATCTCTATATCTTTTTGGTTATGAACTCTTTCCTATTGGTTTTATAATTTGTTTAAGATATAATCTTTTATATCTAAGTCTTTTATTCATTTGGAACTAATTTTGATATATAACACCTACCTCCTAGGGTTGGGAGGATCAAATGAGATTGTAATTATAAGGCATTTAGCACAGTGCCTGGCAGGGAATAAGTGTATATAAAAATTAATTATTACTACTACTAATATAATTTGGTGAAATGTTGGTCTAAAACAACTTTATGACAAAATACTCTTCAGTTTTCCAATCAGGTTTTTTTCCCCCTCGAATATTAAGTCTTTTATGGATAACTAAGTGGCACAGTAGATAGCCAGGAAGGCTTATCTTCCTAAGTTCAAATCCAGCTTTGAGACAATTACTAGCTAGGCAAGTCACTTAACCCAGTATGCCTTAGTTCCTAATCTACTTTTTAAAAAAATGAATTGAAGAAAGAAATTGCAAAGCACTCTAACATTTTTGCCAAGAAAACCCCAAATGTAGTCATGAAGGGCTGGATATGATTGAAACAATTGTTTGAGGTTTATTGAACTCTGTATTATTATATTAATTTGTTTCTGCCTCATGTATCTGTTTTATTCTACTGATTGACTTTAAAAAAAAAAAAACTCTTGTGCCACAGTTCTCTTTTATTGTCCTGACTCAGTTTCCCTAAATTGGTTCTGCCTCAGTTTCCCTAAATAGGTTCTGCCTCAGTTTCCATAATTGGGCCTGCCTCAGTTTCCTTAATTGTTCTGCCTCAATCCCCTTAGTTGCAAACCCCTCCACCCCCCACCCCCAGTTCATTAAGACTGATATAATTCAGGGCTACTTGCTCTAAGGTTATAAATAGTCAATGTGTAAACTCAAAAAGGAGTCCAGACTTTCTGTCTCTAAACAGATACTTTCTTACTCCCTGTTAGTTAGAATTTATGGTCCTATCCCCCAACCTGTCAAAACCGAATTGATGGTACCTGCCTAGAGTTTCCCATTCACCAGAGTTTGGACTCCACCCCCCTGCCTTTGTTTAGCTACTGTGTATAAATATATCATTGAGAATTCATATTCTCTGCTGAATGCTGGATTCTTGAAGATGATAGTCTCATTCAGCCCTGGGACCAATCATGAATCCATTTGGTCCTAGTAAATCTCTCCCTTTCAAATAAAATATTAAAAACTCTCTAATCTCTATCCTACATCAGTTTCTACAGCATTACAAAACCAATTCCAAATAGTTTTGATGGCTGTTATATTTTGGTGAAATTTCAGATCTGATATTGATAAGTTTCATTCCTTCTCATTCTTTTTCACTACTGCCCCTTGAGAACCATTTGTTCTTCCAGATGAATTCTATTATTTTTCAAGGTCTATAATGTAATATTTTGGTTGTTTGAAATAAACATTGAAGAAACAAATTATGGTAAGTAGTGTAATTTTATTATGAACAATTAATATCTCTCCAATTATTTTTGTAAAATATTTGGTAATTATATTAATATAATTCCTATATGGTTCTTGGTCGATTGAAATCCTAAATATTTTAGAGATTCTGTAGTTATTTTGAACAGAATTTCTCTGTTTCTGGTGAATTTTGTTAGTAATATAGAGAAAAGGCAATGATTTGTGCAGGCTTAATTGATGTTCTGCTACTTTGCTGAAATTATTTACTGTTTCAAGTAATTTTTCATTGAATCTCTAGTTATCCTTGTTTTACCCCTCATTCCCAATATTAGTGGAAAGTCCTTTAGTATGTCTTTGTTATATACAGCTCTTGTTTTTAGATAAGTACCATACTAAAACAATTTATTACTATGCTTTTTAGCATACAGGAAGAATTTGGTAGCCTCTTCTTTTTCTTGTTTTAGCAAAAACATTTTTTTTGCAGAATTACTTGTTTTTGAATTTGTGATATAATTCCTTGCAAATCCATATGCTCTTGGCATTTTTCTTTAAATTTTCAATAGTATTTTATTTTTCAAATACATATAGTTTCAACATTCATTTTTATAAGATTTTATGTTCCAAATTTTTCTCCCTTACCTCCCTCTCAAGATAGCAAGTAATCTGATATAGGGTATAAGAATATAATAAGTTCTATAAGAATGTACAATTCTTTTAAGTATATTTCATTATTTATCATATTGTCTAAAAAAATCCAGATCAAAAAGGAATAACCATGAGAAAGAAAAAAAAAAAACAAAGAAAAATTGAAAATACTATGCTTCAATCCATATTCAGTCTGCATAGTTCTGTCCCCCCTCTATTGGAATTGCCTTGAATCACCATATTGTTGAGAAGACCAATTCCATCATAGTTGATAATCACATAATCTTGTTACTGTGTACAATGTTCTCATGGTTCTGCTCACTTGACTCAGTATCAGTTATTAAGTTTCCAAGCTTATCTGAAACCAGCATGCTCATCATTTCTTAGAGAACAACAATATTCCTTTACATTCATATGTCATAAACTTATTCAGTCATTCCCCAGCTGATGGGCATCTATTCAATTTCCAGTTACTTGTTGCCATTTCTTGATAGGATTTGATCCATAGTTTTTCTCTCTTTTTTTATTCCTTCCCTTTCTTCTTTCCTTCTTGCTCTCCTTCTTTTCAAATCAAAGGCACTCTCTAAAATAGCATAGTAAGAACAGTAACCATGAAATATTTCTCCCACATATCACATGACATTCTCCCAAACAGAATCAGTGGAAAGTGTGGGCACAAACTTGGAATGCATTGGCAGTTAGGCATATATGTAGTGAAGGCATGTGAACAAGCTATTTCATGCCTCCAACATTATAGGGGCCAAACAATCTTTCTTTTCTCATGATATTCTCATATCTTGAGAATACTAGCTTCTTCTTGTATCTATTGTCTTCTTTAAGTACTTCCCTTCAGTTGGTAATACCTCTGATATAGATTAAAGAATCAAATACCATAAACTTGCTTGTTTCCTGAACTCAGTTATCTTTACTATCTCTAGAGCTAGAGAATTTGACTAATAAAAGACCAACAAAGGCATGACCATTCTTTTGTGAATCAATGACAGATTGAAAATTTTAGAACAACAAAGAGTAAAGAACATTTTATACTTTAACATGTTAATACCTCAGTATTTCTGTGATTGAAACAATTGGGCTAGAAATATGGGGGAGAATAACTCTTGCCCTTACCTTCCACTGTCTCTGGGTAAAAAATATTAAATTTGCATTAAAAAATTAATTGTGCACATGCACACTAGAGAAAGTTTTGGTTATTCTTTTTCTTATATTGGGTTATTTTAATTGTCTTTTTTATTCCATCAGTGTTGGTATTTTTATATTTCTGTAAAAATTCATCAAATTTATTTAATTTATTAGTTTTCTTGGCATATGCTTGTGCAAAAGTTTCTAATTCATTCCTCATTTGTTGTGAATTTAACTTTTTTCTTTTTTTTCTGTTATCAATTTAGTTTTCTTCTCTCTTTTAAAATTCAGACTGTCAGCCTTATTAATTCATTAAAACTTTATTTGCTTTCAGTTTTAGTAATCTTTTATTGTTTTCTTTTTTCTGATTATACATGGAATTATTTTTTAAATACACATTTCTTTATGAACCATGTTGAGAGAAAAATCAGAACAAAAGAGAAAAACTACGGGGAAAAAAAGCAAAGGAAAAAGAAAAAAAAAGTGAACATAGCATGTGTTGATTTCCATTCATTTTCTATAGTTCTCTTTCTGGATGCAGAAGGCATTTTCTATATAAAGTTTACTGTAATTGCCTTGGATCACTGAACCACTGAGAAGAACCAAGTCTTTCATAATTGATTATTGCACAGTCTTGCACACTGTATTCTTGGTTCTATTTGTTTTGCTCACATCAGTTCATGTAAATTTCCCCAAGCCTTTCTAAAATCGGCTTTCATCTTTTTTTTTTAAATAGAACAATAATATTCCATTACTTTCATATATCCTAATTAATTCAACCATTTCCCTGATTGATGGACATCTATCTATTCATTTTTCAATTCTTTGCCACTACAAAAAGAGCTGCTACAAACATTTTTGCAAATGTGGGTTCTTTCCCCTCTTTTATGATTTCCTTGAGATACAGACCCAGTAGTAGCACTACTGGATCAAAGAGTATGCACAATTTTATAGCCCTTTGGATGTAGTTCCAGACTGTTCTCCATAATGGTTGGATGATTTCACAATTCCATTAAAAATGATTATTGTCCCAGTTTTTCCATGCCTCACACAACATTTATCATTATCTTTTCCTGTCATTTTAGCCAATCTGAAAAATCTGAGGTGGTACCTCAGAACTGTTTTAATTTGCATTTCTCTAATCAATAGTATGTGGGATGGGTGCTAGACCTCCTCTCCCAAATTAACTAAGCAGAGACATCTTCAGGTACAAAGAGAAAGCATTTATTTAGTCCCTGCAGAGAGAGGCCCAGTACAACCAAGAGGCAACCAACCTCCTGCCATGTGCTCAACCTGACCAGCCAGAAGTAGAATACTCAGTTTAAAAAAAAGACCTACACCTTTTCATTGGATAGATTAAAAGTACATAACCATCCTTGACCAATAGTCACTAATATTATCTGCTTCCTACAGGTCGTGTGACTTCCTGTAACTTCCTAAGGGTCTGACCTTTACAGACCCTGTGACTCCCTGCATCCCAAGACCTGATCTTCTCATCCTGGGAATAGGGATCATATGACTTAGTCTCAAACTGAGAGAACTTCATCCAATCAGTCCCATTCAATAGTGGTTTAGAAAATATTTTCATATAACTATAGATGGCTTTTATTTTATCATCTGAAAATTGTTCATTTCCTTTGGCCATTTATCAATTAGGGAATGACTTGTTATTCTTATAAATTTAACACAGTTCTTTATATATTTTAAAAATGAGGCCTTTATCAGAAACATTGTTAAAAAATCCCAGTTTAGGAAAACATTTTTCAAAGGTTCTGATAAAGGCGTCATTTCCAAAATATGTAGAGAATTGATTCTAATTTATAAGAAATCGAGCCATTCTCCAATTGATAAAGGGTCAAAGGATATTAACAGACAATTCTCAGATGAAGAAATTGAAACTATTTCTAGCCATATCAAAAAATGCTCCAAGTCATTATTAAGCAGAGAAATGCAAATTAAGACAAACTCTGAGATACCACTACACACCTGTCAGACTGGCTAGAATGACAGGGAAAGATAATGTGGAATGTTGGAGGGGATGTGGGAAAACTAGGACACTAGTACATTGTTGGTGGAATTTTGAATACATCCAACCATTCTGGAGAGCAATTTAGAACTATGCTCAAAAAGTTATCAAACTAAGGAAAGGGACCTGTATGTGCAAGAATGTTTGTGGCAGCCCTCTTTGTAGTGGCCAGAAATTAGAAACTGAGTGGATGCTCATCAATTGGAGAATGGCTGAATAAATTGTGGCATATGAATATTATGGAATATTATTGTTCTGTAAGAAATTACCAACAGGCTAATTTCAGAAAGGCCTGGAGAGTCTTACATGAACTGATGTTGAGTGAAATGAGCAGGACCAGGAGATTAAACGAGATGAAGTGAGATCTTTCAAGACAGTTGTGAAAATCGAGTAAGGCTTCATCTATTTCAGAGTTTGTGTAGGCCTGAAGGACTTTGAAGATTGAGTCAAAGGCATACTTAAGCCCCCTTTCTGCTATCCTCCCATGGCATCAGTGTCTCCCCATTTCAGTCAAATATGGGCAACTATGTACTTATTGGTCAAGTTCAATTTCTTGGGTAGTTCCCGTGTTTAGAATGTAAGATCCTCAGCCAATAAGGTCAGTGGTGGGAGGGGGTATTTGCGTTAGGGATTAAACGTGTTGACCCTGCCCTAGAAGGTGCTTCCTCCCTTTGATTGTCTGCTTGATGGGTGGGATGCGTAAGAATGTATAATAAACTTTGCTTAGCTTCTAGAGATCTCTCCAGCTTTTTTTATTAAATGGTGACCCCTCACCATTTCTGAACCACACAAGATTATTATATACTTCAACAACAATACTATATGATGATACATTCTGATGGACGTAGCCATCTTCAACAATGATATGAACCAAATCAGTTCCAACTGAACCAGCTACGCCCAGCGAAAGAACTCTGGTACATGACTATGAACCACAACGTAGAATTCCCAATATCTCTATTTTTGTCTGCCTGCATGTTTGATTTCCTTCACAGGCTAATTGTACATTATTTCAAAGTCCGATTCTTTTTGTAAAGCAAAATAACTGTTTGGACATATATACTTATATTGTATTTAACTTCTACTTTAACATTATTTTACATGTATTGGTCGACCTGCCATCTGGGGAAGAAGGTGGGGAGAAATTGGAACAAAAGGTTTTGCAATTATCAGTGCTGAAAAATTACCCATGCATATATCTTGTAAATAAAAAACGATTAAAAAAAAAAAGTGACTTCCCAGGGTCAATAAGTGTTAAGTATCTGAGGCCAGATTTGAATGGTCCTTCTGCCACTTGTAAGAGCATACAGTGCTTGTTTGTCCTCTGTTTCTTTGAAGGGGGAGGACATGTTTCTTTGTAAGTCTTAAGTTCGAATTTTATTAAATCCACCAACTCATCATTTCCTATGCCACAGCAATATTCCAATCTTAATAGTTTAGGCATTTGAAATAGTCTAAAAGATTGTTAATTGGCTAGTATATAATGTAGTTTTCCTATTTTTAAAATTAAATCTATTTCAACTCTAACTTTGTCTGAGATGATTACTACCCCTGCTTTTTTTTACATAATAAATTCTACTCCAGATCTTTGTTTGTGTGTCTCTTATTTTCTATTCCTGCTGCTTCCTCTGCTTTATTACTTCTACTTACCTTTCCCTTTTTAAATTTAAACTCCCTCTTTTTCCTTACCAAAGATTTCTTCCTTATCTTATCCCCCACGCCCTTTCCCCTTACCCTCTTGTTTCTATTTGAATTTAGAATACTTCTATAGCCTTCCATATATATGTTGTTCCCTCTATTGCATTTCACTAATCTCCCATTCCTGTTACACCTTAACCTATTCCTATTAATCTGTATATGCTTATTTAAAAAAAAAAAATTCTGCTTCCTAATGCATTTGCTATCCTATTCTGTTTTGTGTTTTGTTTCATTAACATTCATGATTATGTTTCTGTAATTGTTTACTTCCATCTTACTCATTTGAAATTTTTCTCATTATTAACTCTCCCATTTTATGATGAAAAAAGTAGTGAAAGAAAACTTTGATAAATACTACTGATCCATAATATATGTGACTTGCTTACAGTTTTCCCATTCTCTCTTCTCCCTTCCCAGAATATAATTTTAATTCAAGTGCTTTTCCCCCCTCTCCAATTTTACCATCAAGATAGACTTTCTAAAGCTGAAATTCATGTTATTTATGACTATTCCTTCCTGATGGTATCCTTCCTCTTAAACACTACTCTCTACTCTTCTTGTTTCCTTATGTTTTACTGTTGCCTTTAAATATACTTTTATAATTGTATGTGTATATGTGTGTTGTATGTTCAATCCTACTTTGCTTAGTTCAAAAACAAATTCATATAATGCCTATTTCATTTGTCTCTCTCTCCATACCCACAAACTCTTCTTGTGTAGCTAATTATGAAAAATAGTAAGCTCCCTTCTTTTTCCTTCTTCCTCTCATAAAGCATTCCTTTTCCTTTTTTTTTTTGTCCTAAAATCACAACAAAGTGGCAGCTAGGTGGCGTAGTGGATACAGCATGAGCTCTGAAGTCAGAAGGACCGTTCAAATCTGACCTCAGATACTTTATTTTTTATTTATTAGTTGTGTGACCCTGGGAAGCCACTCAACCCCAAACGCCTCACTAAAAAACCAAAAATCAAGACAGAATATAATCAACTTCTATATCCTCTGCTTGTCTTATTTTCTCTCTATTCCTTTAAAGTATTAAAATTCAGAAAGTACATTTTCTTTTTATTTATTAGAATACAACTCCACTATTGTATAGCCCCTTCCATTTCCTTAAATCCTTTTACCTTTCTAGATTTCTAGAAACATCAATTTGCATCTTAAAATTTCTACTCAGCTTTAGTCTTTTCATCAGAAATGTTTGAAAGTCTCTATTTCATTTTCTTTTTTTGTTGAAAAGTTCTTTGTTTCATTAAAAAATACATTTTAAAAAATAGGATTGTACTTAAGTTTTGCAGGGTTATTTTAGCAGTGTAATCCTTGGTTGCAAGTTTTTATATTTTTGCCTTTTAGAATGTCATGTTACAAGATCTGTACTTATTAGTTATAGTTGTTAAATCTTGTAAGGGTTTTTTTTTAATTATAGAGAACTAGGGAATAAAACTTAGATGTGCAGAGGGGACAATGGTTTATTTTTTGCTGCTTAAGCCAAATCTTTGAAGTGATTTGTTTAAATTTTTAAAATTCAAATTATTTTTTCATTTTTGAGCATTCATTTTTCCCTTTCAGTGAAATCCACTCACTTGGGAGGCAGGGCAGAAAACAATACAGAACTTTTGCATTACATAAGCACAATTAAGCAAATTTATTTCCATATTGGTCACCTCCAAAAATGAAATTTTTTAATCTGTATATTGGTTCATTAGTTCTCTTATCAAGTCAATAGCATTCTTTATATTTAGTAAATCAGACTTCTTAAATCTTTTAAAATTATTGATTTTAATAATATTATAATATTAATGTAGCGTTCAATTGATTATAAGACTCAAATTTGGGAGGAAAAAAAGTGAAGTGGGAGTAAAAGGGAGAATACTGAGAGGATGGTGTGATTGGAGATCCTGGTAAGGATGAATAAAGTATGGATAAAAGTGCAGTAGGGGGACTTTATGATTTGATAAACACATTTTTAAATCATAAGGGTATAGAAACATATTGGGTGACCAAGGATGTGATTCCTATATCCTTATATATAGGTTAGGTGGAACAGAGTTAGAATTGGAAGTTCACATTTTTTAATAATCATTGAGGGATCATAAGTAAGTACCTACTGAGAAGGAATATGAGCACTCAAATGTCCAAACAGGCAGTTTATTACTCACAGGCATTTAAATTTGTCAAATGCCTTCACCCTTCGGTCCATGGATACACATCAGTGTCTCAGGAATAGAGTTCAGCTCTCTTGGGTCTCTGTCCTTATATTTGATTGATGCTGGGTAGATTCACATGGACTGAGTGAGAGGGGCATCTTGGGAGCAATCTGCTGATGATTTGGACAATGATTCCCATTAGGACGGTGTTTCATTCAACTAATGAGGTGAACCCCTTGTTTCATCCAACTCGTAACCCTGATAGCATATTTTGCTATCATAGCATAGGGACGGTGTAATTAGTCAAGTATGACTACTTTACACACCTCTTGCCAATGGACCTAGATGGCTCTGGAGAAGAAACTGAGGCAGGTCAAATTCATATCAATGGATACATTACAAAGTGGAAAAGAATGGAAAATGGGGGAAATGAGAAGACATAAAAATTAGTAGGTAGGTCTCTATAGACTATCAATCAAAAATATTTGGTGCATACCCTGAGCTGCAGGCAAGTATCTTATTTTAGAGTAGATTTCTTTTCCTTGGGAGAAATAGGTCTAATCATTTAGAACATTCACATGCATTCAAAGCCCTGTCCCCAGAAGCTATTGAATTAATGTAATGTGATTTTGTGGTCCTCTGATCATAAGGGTTTCTGTTGTGGCAATCTATCTGATTCCAAAGTCCTCTGGCTTTGGCTCCCCTCTTCTCCTCCCCAACCTAGAAATGTTATTGCTCTGACAATCTGCCAGATTCCAGAGATCACTCCTCAATTCATTGCTGACTGATAATTTGGTCCAATGAGAACCAAATTCCTTCCTACCCATGAGCTATAGAATTAGCATATCAATGCTAAAAAGCTGGATTAATGTGTCTCTTTGCCTTTGTTTCTCTGCTGAATTCCCTTACAATTTAGTTTGCTTGTAACGGCATTACCATTACTTACAATAACTTTGCCTCTTGTCTAGGAGATGGATTCAAGCCTGCAAATTCTTTTTTCTTTTTTCTTTTTCCTTTTTTTTTTTTTTTTTTTTTTTAAATTATAACTTTTTACTGACAGAGCCCATGCCTGGGTAATTTTTTAAAAAACATTATCCCTTGCACTCACTTCTGTTCCGACTTTTCCCTTCCCTCCCTCCACCCCGTCTCCTAGATGGCAGGCAGTCTTATACATGTTAAATATGTTATAGTATATTCCTAGATACAATATATGTGTGCAGAACCGAACAGTTCTCTTGTTACACAGGAAGAATTGGATTCAGAAGGTAAAAATAACCCGGGAAGAAAAACAAAAATGCAAACAGTTTACACTCATTTCCCAGTATTCTTTCTTTCAAGTGTAGCTGCTTTTGTCCATCATTGATCAACTGGAACTGAGTTAGATCTTCTCTTTGTCGAAGAAATCCACTTCCATCAGAATACATCCTCACACAGTATCATTGTTGAAGTATATAATGATCTCCTGGTTCTGCTCATTTCACTTAGCATCAGTTCATGTAAGTCTCTCCAAACCTCTCTGTATTCATCCTGCTGGTCATTTCTTTTTTTTTTTTTTTTTTTTTAATTTTTATTTAATAGCCTTTTATTTACAGGTCATATGCATGGGTAACTTTACAGCATTAACAATTGCCAAACCTCTTGTTCCAATTTTTCACCTCTTACCCCCCACCCCCCTCCCCCAGATGGCAGGATAACCAGTAGATGTTAAATATATTAAAATATAAATTAGATACACAATAAGTATACATGACCAAACCGTTATTTTGCTGTACAAAAAGAATCAGACTCTGACATATTGTACAATTCTGCTCGTCATTTCTTACAGAACAATAATATTCCATAACATTCATATGCCACAATTTACCCAACCATTCTCCAATTGATGGGTATCCATTCATTTTCCAGCTTCTGGCCACTACAAACAGGGCTGCCACAAACATTTTGGCACATACAGGTCCCTTTCCCATCTTTAGTATTTCTTTGGGATATAAACCCAGTAGTAGCACCTGCAAATTCTTTTGAGACACCTCTAGAATTTTTAATTTTCAATAGTATTTCATTTTCCAAATACACGAAAAGATAGGTTTCAATATTAATTTTAAGTTTTTTATAACTTTATTTTTCAAAATACATGCAAAAATAGTTTTTTTTCCCACATTCACCCTTGCAAAATCTTGTGTTCCAAATTTTTCTCTTTTCCTCTCCCCACCTCCTTCCCTAGATAGCAAGTAATCTAATATATATTAAACATGTGCAGTTCTACTATACACCTTTCCACATTTATCATGCTTCAATGGCACTT
Source organism: Sarcophilus harrisii (assembly GCF_902635505.1). NCBI lineage: Eukaryota > Metazoa > Chordata > Mammalia > Dasyuromorphia > Dasyuridae > Sarcophilus > Sarcophilus harrisii. The sequence goes on from NC_045431.1 coordinate 150,126,506, forward strand.
TATTAAAGCCTCCATGGCTCTACTCTAATGAGGTGAACCCCAGATTTTCCTCACCATCTGATACGTCCTCTCTTTCCAGGGCCCTCCTGGCTAGCTATCCAGACATTCAAGAACAGTTACACAAATACACAATAATTCCATTGATTGACAGTTGATGCATAAGGTAAAATAAACAAAATAATATGCTATCAGGTTCTGAGTTGGATGAAACAAGGAATATCTCCATTAATTGGTGATAGTGAAGATTTTTCTAATTGGTCATAAGATGAATGGACTTCTTAGATTAGGGCAGGAGAAGACAGTATAAGCTATCATAGGTTGGGTAAAACATTTGATTAAGTGGTCAGAAGATGGTCATTTGCACCTGTTTGATAAGAAAGAATGGCCCAGAGGTACAAAAATATATTGAGGTAGTTTTTATATAGTTGAATCACCTTCACCATTCTGGGTTGGTCACCATGATGAAGAAAAATAGTGATGGAGGGCTTCTAGTAATTTCCCATAATTAAGCAAGTGGACTTAGAATCTGCAGCTCATAATTGTGGGGCCTAATATATAGAACTTTGAACTGATTTTACCAATTGATTAATATTGAATGGAGTAGAATAGGGATCCAAATGAATTATTTCTCAGAGATCAGCTCCTCAAAGAAACCCCAAATGACAATTCCCAATGATTCTTAGTATCTCAATCTATTTTCCAGGTTATTTTTTAAATTTAAATATATTACATTTTTCTTTATTTTCTTAATTTTAGACTTTTAGTAATTTTTTGTCTCCTAAAATAATTAGCTTTTATTTGGTTCATTTTAAATTTTAGGAAATTAATAAGGTTAATCTCACACTTCTCATTTTGGTTAAGATGATAGGAAAAGATGATAAATGTGGAGAGGATGTGGGAAAACGAACACTAATACATTGTTGGTGGAGTTATGAAAGGATGCAGCTATTCTGGAGAGTAATTTGGAACTCCCCTTCCAGAGTCTGTCTCCCAAAGAGATCATAAAAGAGGAGAAAGGACCCACATATGCAAAAATATTTGTAGCAACCCCTTTTATAGTGGCAAGGAATTGGAAAGTGAGTAGATGACCATCAGTTCGGGAATGGCTGAGTAAGTTATGGTATATGAATGTTATGAAATATTATTGTTGTGTAAGAAACGATCAGCAGGATGATTTCAGAGAGGACTGGAGAGACTTATATGAACTGATGCTGAGTAAAGTGAGTAGAACCAACTGTAATGGATATGGTTTTTTAGTAATGAGGTGATTCAGAAAAATTCCAATAGACTTGTGATGAAGAGAGTCATCTGCATCCTGAAAGAGGACTATGGGGGCCGAATGTGGATCATAACATAGTATTTTCACTTTTTTTTTTTGTTTGCTTGCTGTTTTTTTTTCTTATTTTATTCCCTTTTTTGATCTGATTTTTCTTGCTATGTGAATATATAGCATGATAAATATAAAAATATGTTTAAAAGAAATGGACATGTGATCCTATATTGGATTCCTTGCTTTCTAGGGGAGAGGGGAAGGGAAGAGAGGGAGAGAGAAAAATTTGGAACAAAAAGTTTTACAAGGGTGAATGTTGAAAACTATCTTTGCATGTATTTTGAAAAATTATAAAAATTTTAAAATCAATATTGAAATCTATTTTTATGTGTATCTGGGAAATGAAATACTATTGAAAATTTAAAATTCTAAGGTTAAATTTTGTATCTCTTGGGTTAAACTATTGATTCCCCCCCCTCCCCACCCCTATATCCCATGTTTTTCTTACCATAGTTCTCATTTCTTTTATATTTAAAAACTCTTATAAAATCATCTATCATTTCTTCTAGGAATTTTAATTACTCTTGTGGACAAGTTGTTGGAAGTTTTTAGGTTTTGATTGTAGGTATTTTGGAGTATTCCTTGTTTTTGTTGGTCACCCCTGGCATCATACAAATCATTTATTTATTCACTTATTTCTATTCATTTTTGGTGTGGAGGTCTCAGGAACTTAATTATTCTCTATTTCCAGGTCAATCTATGTTGAAAGTCCTTTCCTTTGTCCCCAGGATACCTCTTCCTTCATAAGTCTGGCTAAGTTAGGATATCTCCTTACTTCCACTAGACTCCTTTCCTTCCCTCCACCCACTGAAGTTTTTTCTTCCTTTACAGATTGGCCTTACTTGAATCTCTTTCTTTGGGAGGAAAGAGGAAGGCAAGGACTTTTCTATAAACCTTGGTTAAATCTGAGGTTGTCTTTCTCTTGGTAGAACAATTCTAGTTTAAACTAAGTCTTTTCCAGGGGAGAGGGGACTTTTTATTTTTGTTCGTATAATGTACATAAAAGTGCTGGGAAGACAAAATGCAAATACTGTTCTTGCCCTCAAAAAGTTCACAGTTAATAACAGACACAATAGGCAAACAAACATTTACAAATTAAATACAGGAAATATTCAGCCATTCCCCAATTGATGGGTATCCATTCAATTTCCAGTTCCCTGTTTGCAATTCTTTATGGGATTTGATCAATAACTTGTTTTTTTTTTTTTCTCTTTTATTCCTTATTGTTTTTTTCCTTCTTGCTTTCTTTATTCAAATTAAAGGCACTCTCCAAAATAACATGATAAGAACAGTAACCATGAAATATTTCTCCCACATATCACATGACATTCTCCCAAATAGAATCAGTGGAAAGTGTGGCCACAAATTTGGAATGCATTGGCAGTTAGGCACATATGTAGTGAAGACATGTGAACAAGCTATTTCATGCCTCCAACACTATAGGGGCCAAACAATCTTTTTTCATGATATTCTCATATCTTGAGAATATTAGAGCTCCTTCTTGTATCTATTGTCTTCTCTAAGTACTTCCCTTCAGTTGTAAAGACTGATATAGGCTAATGGGAATCAAACACTGTAATGCTGGAAAAACAGGCAAGACAGAGATTAGAGAGTTTTTAATATTTTAATAGTGTAGAGTAGGACTGGAGAAGCCATATTAGCCAGCCAGCTTGATAGGACTCTTGTTTCAAAGCATCTAACTATGAGCAAGGGATTCCAGAGAATCTTATAGGACTCCAGCTATAAGGGAAACAAAGGCATGGGATGGGGGGGAGATGCAGAGAACTGCTGAGTGGAAGCTCCAGGAAGGACCACAACTTTAGTTTTAAGAAGTTGGGGGTAATGTATGTGCACGAATATTTGTGGCAGCCCTTTTTGTAGTGACTGAAGGCTGGAGGCTGGGTGGATTCCCATCGGTTGGAGAATGGCTGAGTAAATTGTGGTGTATGAATGTTATGGAATGTTGTTGTTCTGTTGGAAGTGACCAACAGGATGATTTCAGAGGGGCCTGAGAAGACTTGCACGGGTTGATGCTAGTGAGGTGAGCGGGGCCAGGAGATCCTTGTGTACTTCAACGACAATACTAGATGACCAGTTCTGATGCACCTGGCCATCCTCAGCAGTGAGATCAACCAAATCATTTCCAATGGAGCAGTAATGAACTGGACCAGCTGTGCCCGGCTAAAGAACTCTGGGAGATGACTAAGAACCATTACATTGAATTCCCAATCCCTATATTTTTGTCCACCTGCATTTTTGATTTCCTTCACAAGCTAATTGTACAATATTTCAGAGTCTGATTCTATTTGTGCAGCAAAATGACGGTTTGGTCATGTATACTTATTGTGTATCTAATTTATATTTTAATATATTTAACATCTAGTGGTCATCCTGCCATCTGGGGGAGCGGGTGGGGGGTAAGAGGTGAAAAATTGGAACAAGAGGTTTGGCAATTGTCAATGCTGTAAAGTTACCCATACATATAACCTGTAAATAAAAGGCTATTAAATAAATAAAAATAAATTTAAAAAAAGAAGTTGGGGGTAAAAAGGAATGATCATAAATTCTGATAAGTTGGGGGTGAAGAAGCTTGGAGATAGGATGTCTGAGCCAGAAAGATGCCCAAACATTTGCGATAAACCATCTGTTGTTTTATGACTCTTTGCAATGCTAGAGTAGCCAGCGCTCCCAGCCCCTAATTATCTCAGTCCTAATGGACAGGAAGTGAGGATTGCCACCAGGGAAACTGAGGCATAACAATACCATAAACTTACTTGTTTCCTGAACTCAGCTAGAGCTAGAGAGTTTGACTAATAAAAGACCAACAAAGGCATAGCCTTTCTTTTGTGAACCAATAACAGATTGCAAATTTTAGAACAAGAAGGAGTAAAAAACATCTTTTACTTTAACATGTTAACAGCTCAGTATTTCTGTGAGAAACAATTGAGCTAGAGATGTGGGGGAGACCAACTCCCCCTAATTTCCCTTGCCCTGGGTAAAAAGTACTAAATTTGCACTAAAAAATTAATTGTGCATGTGAAAACTAGAGAGAGTTTTGGTTATTCTTTTTCTCATATTGGGTTTCTTTAATTGTCCTTTTTCATTCCATCTCTTGGTATTTTTATATTTCTATAAAAATTCATCCATTTTAAATTATTAGTATTCTTGGCATATGCTTGTGCAAAATAGCTTCTAATTTTCTTTGTTATTCATTTGTTGTGAATTTAACTTTTTTCTTTTGCCGTTATCAATTTGGTTTTTTCTTCTGCCTTTTAGAAATCAGACTGTCAGTCTATCTTATCAATTTATTAAAAACTATTTGCTTTCAGTTTTAGTAATTTTTTATTGTTTTCTTTTTTCTGATTATACATATGAATTATTTTTTAAAATACACATTTCTTTATGAACCATGTTGGGAGAGAAAAATTAAAACAAAAGAGAAAAACCAAGAGAAAAAAAAAACAAGAAAAAAAATGAATATAGCATATCTTTATTTACATTCATTTTCTGTAGTTCTCTTTCTGGATGCATATGGCATTTTCTATATAAAGTTTATTGTAATTGCCTTGGATCACTGAACCACTGAGAAGAAGAATCAAGTCTTTCATAGTTGATTATTGCATAGTCTTGCACACGGTATTCCTGGTTCTATTTGTTTTGCTCAGTATCAGTTCATGTAAATTTTCCCAAGTCTTTCTAAAATCAGCTTTTTCATAATTTTTAAAAATAGAATGATAATATTCCATTACTTTCATATACTATAATTAATTCAATCATTTCCCAATTGATGGGCATCTTTCTATTCACTTTCCAATTCTTTGCCACTACAAAAAGAGCTGCTATAAACATTTTTGCAAATGTGGGTCCTTTCCCCTCTATGATTTCCTTGAGATACAGACCCAGTAGTAGCACTGATGGATCAAAGGATAGGCACAGTTTTATAGCACTTTAGACATAGTTCCAAATTGCTCAAGCCTGCAAATTCTTTCGAAAAACCTCTCAACACCAATCTGGGCCTTTTGGGGTCCCCCTTTTCCAACCTCAACATTTAATGACTCGGTATAGGGAGAGTCTGGCCTCTTGATTCCCTCCTTGTTAAAGTAAGCCTCCTATTTTTTTCTCCTACAATCCTATAGTGGGACACCCTCCCAGGCCACTTGGAGAAGGCTTGTCTGGGTAGTTATGGGCTCCATGTTCAGCAAACTTTTATTCACTGGGGACACCCAGAAATTCTTGCAATTTTCAACAAAATTCTTAGGAAATTTTTACCACCTTTTCACCATCTCTGGGATGCATAGCTTTGGGCAAAACTTTGTCTTTTGGCAAAGATGGGACAGACTTCTTTCATGTCATTTTTGTCTGTGTCTGCATCTCTGTGCAGAATGTCTGTGTCATGTTTTTTCTGTGAGCTAGATTTTTGTTACTTGGAAAGATTTTTTTTTATAATAATAACTATAATTTTCAACCCAGAAAATAGTCCATTCTTGTTAGTGCAAATTAAGTACAGAATAAAATTCCCCCTTGTTAATTTTTTTTTTTGTAGTTAATTTTGGTATTTATAGTAGACAAAAGAACATATTTGTTCAAAGTTATTCTTAAAAACAATATTGCTATTGCTGTATACAATGTTCTCATTTTGTTTTTCATCGTTTCATGAAAGTCTTTCCATGTTTCTTCTAAAATCTTTGAGGCTCATCATTTCTTTTTTTAAAAAATCATTATAGCTTTTTATTGACAAAACATATTGCATGGGTAATTTTTCAACATTGACCCTTACAAACACTTCTGTTCCAATTTTTCCCCTCCTTCCCTCCACCCACTCCCCTAGATGGCAGGCAGTCCCATACATGTTAAACATGTTAAAGTATATGATAAATTCAATATATGTATACATATTTATACAATTATCTTGTTCTATACCTGGAAAGATTTAAAATGTAACCAGCAAGGGGAAAAAAAAACCTCTATGCTGTAGTTAGAATGCTGGAAAAATTTCTTAGAAAGTCTAATTTTTTCTGTGGACTTCAGCTCTGGCCAAGCTGTGAGCTATACAAAAAAAGTTAGCTAATTAAAATTAAAATAACATCTTAGCAAATTCTCATAATTTTTAAAGCAGTGATTAAGAAGTTTGACAATTAGTCATTGTAAAGTTGCAAGAAAAATTTCTAAAGTATCTCAGTTGTGGAGATTGCTAGCAAGATCAATAATAGCCCAAGTCTCCCTGTTTGCTAACTCTTCCTATCTCAGAACTGTAGGGAAATTCAAATTCTGCCTCACCTGCAGAAATAGAGGAAGCAGCCCATAGGATTCCACATAATCTTGTCCAAATACCTCCTAACTTGGGGATTAGGGAATGGACTTGGGGGTCAGGCTCCATGGTCAGCATTCCCTGAGCCCTGGCATCAGTCACTCCAGCTTTCAGCTGTCCAGGAACTGCCTGAGAAGAATTCAATTTTTTTGAGACACTTCACGACAACAGTCTGGGGCTTTTGGAGTCCCTCTTTCCCAACCTTAACAGAATCATGATTAACTCTAACTGGAAAGGTATCATACACCAAATTAGTTGAGACAGCTTAGGGTTTGGTTTTTTTGTTTGTTTTTTTTTTAACTCACATTTTGTTGGGTTAAAAATTATAATAAATACACATTTTTATTTTTTTCCAAGGTATCTTCATTTTGAAACTTTTTTTTAAAAGGAAGAAATCCTCCAGGAATTTTTATCAAGAGAAAACATGAAATAGATTCTAAATTCCTTAATTAAAAATGTGGCAAAACCACTTCATCTGTAACACTAAATCCTGGCAGGAAACCAAAACGTGAGAAATTATGTATTAGTTCAGTCTAACCACCTGCCCTGAGCTGCTTGAGATCAACATGTAATCATGGTATGGCCACCATCTTTCCAGGAAATATGATTCTGCCACAGAATAACAGGATATGGTGGATACAGCACTTCATATGACCTTCACAAGCAGAATTCTTCATTCATTTTTTCATTTTCATTTATGTGCATTTAAAGTATATCTGGAAAATCAGATAATTAGGACATAGTAAATACATGAGATACATTTTCCATTCACAAAAATAAAAGCTTTAATGTTAAATATAAGAGAATAAGTAAATTTATACTTCCTCAAGACCAGGGGTGGGGAATGTCTGGCCTTCCAGTTGTAGAAGGCCTATAAAATCATTTGTATAACGAACTGCAGGTCTTAGTTAGCTGAAAACTTGGTACAAGAAGCTTCCACTGCTTGAGTTCTATAAAGTGATAATTTTTTATGACCTGCAAATGATGTTATAGGTATCCAAATGGCCCTTTGCAGAAAAAAAAGATTCCCCACCCTTGCTCTAGACAAAAAGTTAAAATAAAAGCATTTTACTCCCTTCCCCCACCTTTTAAAAGGAAAACACATTGTATAGGTCTACTTTATTCATATTTAAAAGTTATAACCCTCAATGGGAAGCAAATTAATTCGAACTACTGGGCCACCTGTCTCAACAAACTTTATAAATGAGGATTAGGGAGTTTGAGAATAAGATATATGTGTGGTTAACAGTGGTTCATTTTGGGATTGCTTAAGTCAGATCTTTGGAAACTGGTTTAAAATTTTTTAAAATTACTTTTCAATTATCAAAGCTTTTCTCTTTTCTCCCTCCCTTCATTTTCTGAAAAAATTACAGAATATTGCATATTACATATACACAGTTAATTAAAACACATTCCCATATTAGTTATCTTCTCTAAAAATTAATTTCTTATACTACATTATCAAAGTGAATAGCATTCTTCTTAGTCCTCTGAAATTATGGGTGGTCATAATTTCAACCTTACAAACTGGTTTATATAATTTGAGCTATCAAATCTTTCAGAAATGTTCATTTATGTAATACCAATGTTTTAAATTGTTCCTTTGGTTCTGCTCACTTCACTCTGAATCAGTTTATAAGTCTATTGTTCTCCTTGAAATCATGTTTTTCCTTATTTCTCACACAAATAATATGATGAATTCCTTTTCATTGAAAATCACAATATGTCTTAATTCCCCAATTGATGGTTATCCTTTAGTATCCAAATATTTTTTGTACATAGAGAACTTTTTTCTTCTTTCTTTGATCTCTTTGGGATATAGACCTAATAAAAATTGGTGTAGTTTTCCTGGGTAAGTTATTTCTAGTTGTAAACCTCTATTTTTGCCACTGGGATATATCATTCTATGTATGTTGCTTCTCTACGGGGTAGTTGGTAAAGTTTGTGTAATTCCTGGCTGTGGTCCCTTGATATTTGAATTCCTTTCTGGCTGCTTATAGCATTTGTTTTCTTTTATCTGGAAGCTCTGGATTTGAATTATGTGATTTACAGTGAGTTTTCATTTGAAGGTGATTTTATTTAGGAGGTGATTAGTGGATTCTTCTATTTTTATATTGTGTTCTGTGGAGAAACACAGAATTGTGTCACCTGCACAATTATAGGTGTTTATTGTCTCACCTACAATAAGAGACTAAGGCAGATCTCTGAGCCAATGTCATTTTATTATTTTTTTTACACTAATAGCTTTTTATTTTTCAGAATATATGCAAAGTTAGTTTTTAGCATTCACCCTTGCAAAACCTTTGTGTTCCATATTTTTCTCTCTCTCTCCCCTAGACAACAAGCAATCTAATATATGTTAAACATGGTCAATTCTACTATACACATTTCCATATTTATCATGCTTCAATGGCACTTTATTAAAGACTCCATGGTTCTTGAGGTGAACCCCCAATTTTCCTCACCATCTGATATGTCCTCTCTTTCTAGGGCCCTCCTGGATAGGACTAGCTATCCAGACATTCAAGCACAACTATACAAATACAGAGTAATTCCATTGATTGACAGTTGATGCATAAGCTAAAATAAACAAAATAATATGCTATCAGGGTTACGAATTGTATGAAACAAGGAATATTTCCACTAATTGGTCATAGTGGAGATTTTTCTAATTGGTCATAAGATGAATGGACTTCTTAGGTTGGGGCAGGAGGAAACAGTACAAGCTATCACAGGTTAGGTAAAGCATCTGATTAAGTGGTCAGAAGATGGTCATCTGCACCTTTTGGATAAGAAAGAATGGTCCAGAGGTATAAAATTATATTGGGGTACTTTTTAAATAGTTGAGTCACCTTCACCACTCTGGGTTGGTCACCATGATGAAGAAAAATGGGATGGAAGGCTTCTAGCTAATTTCCTATAATTAAGCAAGTGGACTTAGAATCTGCAATTCACAGATTGTTTTTTGCTTTTATAGAACTGGGGCCTAATATATAGAATTTTGATGTGATTTTACCAAATTGATTAATATGGAATGGATAGAGTAGGGATTCATTTGAATTATTTCTCAGAATTCTGTTATTAAAACAAGAGCACAATATGAAAATAGCAAAAAATCTACCAATCAGCTCCTAAAAGAAACCTCAAAATGATGATTCCCAATGATTCTTTTTTTTTTTTACTAAGGCAATTGGGGTTAAGTGATTTGTCCAGGGTCACACAGCTAGGAAGTGTTAAGTATCAGACTAGATTTGAACTCAGGTCCTCCTGACTTCAAGGCTGCTGCTCTATCTACTGTTCCACCTAGCTGCTCCCCCAATGATTCTTATTATCTCAATGTATTTTCCAGGTTTTTTTTTTTTTTTAATTTAAGTATATTACATTTTCCTTTATTTTCTCAATTTTTGACTTTCTTTTAATAATTTTTGTCTCCTAAAACAATTAGCTTTTATTTGGTCCATTTTAAATTTTAGGAAATTACTAAGGTTAATCTCATACCTCTCAGATTGGTTAAGATGATAGGAAAAGATGATAAATGTGGAAGAGATGGTGGAAAACCGGAACACTAATACACTGATGGTGGAGTTATGAAATGATGCAGCCATTCTGAAGAGCAATTTGGAACTAAGCCCAAAGATTGTTATAGAACAGTCTCCTTCCAGGCTCTGTCTCCCAAAGAGATCTTTAAAAAAGGGTAATGGACTCACATGTGCAAAAATATGTGGGGACAGGTCTTTGCAACAGCTTGGATTTGGGGGATGAGACAACAAATAGTCTAGGATGGCTCCAAAATTGGGAGCTTGAGGGACTGGGAAGATTGTAGTGCCCTTAAACAAATAAGCAATAGATATGTAGCAGACTGAAGTTAGTTCTCTCCACTATACCAAATTATCTAATTAGTAACATGTATGGTAAAAATTCAAAATTATTTTAAACAAAATTTTAAAATGCACAGAAGAAAAAAAAAGTATAGAATGGGACAAAAATAAGAGTAATTTTGTTTCTCTTTTTTATCTATGCACTTATCTATGTACATATTACACACATACACACACACATACACACCTCATTCCCAGGAAGGATTCAGTTTTTAAGTAAAAGTTTTTCCTTTTTCCTTCCATGTGTGTTTCAATATGACTATTAAAGTTCACATATTAAATTATCATAAGCCAAATTAAATTTTTATATTTTAAGATTGCTTCAGTCACTTCCATTCTTCTAGAGAATTTCTTTTCAGTTTTTTTTTTTTTTGCATTGAAATCCCTTTCCCAGAACTATGTGAAAAAAGACAAACTTCCACCCTCAGAGTGATTTCAAAATAATATCCTTTACTGCTATCTTTTTTTGCCTTTTAAAAAAAAGATCTGGTGTGGGCAGTGGATGGAGTACCTAAGTGCTCAAATGCTGTCTCACATATTTACTAGCTATGTGACCCTGGCTGTCACTTATCCTAGATTTCTTCCAAAAAACAAACAAACCAAACACAGACCTATGAATTATAGAAAACTTCCAGGGGAAAAACTTCCTGTGCTGAAGTAAATAGGCTTCTATCTAGGGAATCTTTATGGTTTGGCCAGGCTCATTCCAGTGGGTCTGACTCTGAGACTACAGCTTTATTAAACTGTGTCACATGCTGACTCTTTCCCTCTATTTCAATTAAACTAACACCAAATGCACACATGTACACTTGTCTTAACTAATGCTAATTTTCTCACAACTTACACTGTTCGAGGCTAAGAGCCTAAAGATGAAATGCAACACCGGATGGTACGGATGGTGTATTAGGTCATCAGATGAAGTATTTTCAGGGGAGCTTGTTCACCCACCAAGATAATGCTCTTTGTTGATTTCTGTCTGTACCAACTGATGTATTAGAAGGTGAATGGTCTGAATCCCCTCATCCCCTTCGGATAGAGAGACAAAGGAGCATGCCTCTAAAAAATTCAAACGATCTTCACTTCTTGGGTGGAAGAGGTCTTCTTAAGCCAAATTTCCTGTCTTTTAGCAAAGACTGAATTTGTTCTGCTGAATTTTTCTGAATTTCAAGTTCACGTAAGTGGTTCAGTTCATATGCCCTTTCAGCATTTATTGCTAAAGATAAAATTCAAAATACCAAGTATTTATTAAGTGGCTTCTGGGTATCCAACACTAGGCTAGAGAATGTTCACACAAAATTAAAAATAAAAGTTTACAATATGAAGGAGTTTATACATAATTAAATGGAACATATACACATAGTTACTTATATGAATATATATTAAATATATACAAAGTAATTTGGGAAAGTGGGAGGAACTAGCAACTAAACGTATTAGCAAAAACTTTGAAATTGAGCTGAATTTTGAAGGAAGCTAAATGTGCTAAAGAGAGTTTGTTCATCTTTTATTCTTGAAGATAACTGACATCAAGAATGTTATGTCTTGACTTGCAAGTGACTGTGCAAAGTCACTAGTCTCACTCTCACTTCCAGAGTCATTTGGAGTCCAGGGGCAAAACATAAGTCAGGACAACTGGCAATGTCCCTCCAAGGAGAGAAAATTTGAGGCAAGAAGACCAATTAGAAGGTAATTATAATTGTCTTAAATGAGATGTAATGAGAGATTGAACTAGTTTGATGGTTGTCTTAGTAAAGAGAAGGGGACAGAAATAGACACATTGTTTGGCTTTTTCATCAAGCATAATTTGGTATAAAAGGTTTTTTTTTTTGTTTGTTCTTTTTTTACTTTTAGCCAGTCATATTCTGAAAACTTAACATAAAAATGTTTCATCATGATTGAGCCACCACTGGGCATTCAGCAAGAGAAGAGCAAAATGTGAATGTGAATATAAATTCATGTAATCATTTTTGTTAGAGAATATCTGAATTACGTTAAAGACATTTTAACCAACAAGAAAAATGTGACAAAATTTACAATTTAGAAGTGTTTAAGGAGCTTACTTTCTGGTGTGGGGAGTAGTGTGTCCTCAGTTCTTTTCCCAGTATTTATTTTAAAAGGACAGCTATAAATAATATCTTCAAAAAGAGGTACTCCAATATTGGCAATGTTGTCATACAAGGACTTTGTAAGCATAGCTAGCTCCCAGGGCTCCTGACTGTGACAGAAATAAGAAGATACTGTGAATTGGTCAAAATACAAAAATATAGAAAGCTATGATAAAACATACACTGTATATTTAGGCTATTTTTTGATTTTACAATTCAGTCAGGAAGGGTTTCTTCTACAATGAGATAGGATCAAGTTATCATTTATCTCAGCTCTAGGATAAAGCTGCTTTTCTGTTGTCCATCAGCTTCACTAAGAGTATATGTCCCCCTCCTTGTTGCTGTAATTCATGGGATAAATAGAAAACAAAATCTATTGGCTTTAGGTTCCCACCATGTTTTTTGTTTTTGAAACATTGTTCTTGAATCATCACCAGTTTTATAATATAAAATTATGGGATTTCAGATGTGGAAGGGGCTTAGTTACCATCTAGTCCAATTCACTCTTGAAAAACTATCTCTCACACACTTAACAAGTGATCCTCTGGTTTTTGCTAAAAGCCCATTAAAAAGGATTACGCTACCTCCTCCCAAGGCAGCCCATCCATTTTTGTATAGTTTTAATTTTTTGGAATCGTTTCCTGACATCAAGCCCAAGTTTGCTTCTTTGCAATTTTTACCTTTTGATCCTACTTGAATCTCTGCATTAAGCAGAACAAGTCTTTATTCTCTTTCACAACACAAGTATTATGTTCCCCCCCCAAGCTTCTTTGTCCAGACTAATCATCCTCGATTTCTTCAGTCAATCCTTATATGATATGTACTCAAGGCCCTTCACTATCCTGGTTGCTGCCATCTAGAATCAGTCCTTACTTTCATTAATCTGTCCATGGCATTAGCTTTTCTGGGTCTATAATGAAAATCTCTTTGGTAATGTACAGTACATACCCTTTGCCCTTTGCTCTTTTATGGACTTTTTTTGGTTGTTTCAAATTCTCAACTTCTTCTTTACCAGACTTTGAACTAATAATATTGTATCCTGAGAGACCTCAGAAAATATCATGGGAATATGTGAGGTTGATCTATACAAGAACCACAATTAACATTTTCATACATATTATAATATTTTTATGTTATAAAAATAATATCAACTCCATAGTATTAGTCACATTTCCCCTACAGGATTTAAGAAGCTGCTAGCTATCCAACTGGTTACAAATAAAGCCATTTTTTACCAATGAAACAATTCCAAAGTCAAGCCACTATGGAACTTGTATTTTTAAATTGTTCTGTTGTAGTAGAATTTGGATATAACAAATATTTTTAAATTTAAGTTTACTTTTAAATTAAAGGTTTTTAATTTTTAAAAGTTTTATTTTAGTTTTAAGTCTTCTCTTTCTTCTCCCCTACACACTAAGAAGGCAAAAAAATATGATACTCTATGAAGTTACGTCAAACGTGTCCATGTGGCTCTTTTCAACACCAAGGTGATTCAGGCCAGTTCTATTGGTTTTATGATGCAGAGAGTGTTTGCACCAAGAGAGAATACTGTGGGAACCTTTTGTTTTCTTTCTCATTTTCCCCCCTTTTTGTTCTGATTTTTCTTGTATAGCATGATATTTATAGAAATATATAGAGGGGAATTGCACATGTTTAATATATATTGGATTATTTGCTGTCTGGGAGGAGGAAAGGAGGAAGGAAAAAAAATTTGGAACACAAGATTTTGCAAAGGTGAATGCTGAAAATTATCTATGTATATGTTTTGAAAATAAAAAGCTTTAATAAAAAATTATAAAAACACCACATATGTCCACATTAGTCATATTATGAGGAAGAAGTAAAGAGAAAAAAACTAATCTGCACTGAATCCCCTAAAAATGGATAGAAATTTTCATTATTGGGTCCTTTGGAATTGTCATGGATCATTGTATTGATCAGAATGGCTGTCTTTCACAGATCATTATTGTCATATTTCCACTTAATATTGTTCTCCTGCTCATTTCACTTTTCATCAGTTAATGTTTTTGCAAATCTTCTGAAACTGTTCCCCTTCAATATTTCTTATAGTGTATACAACATTATTCAAAACCATATGCCATAACTTAAGAAATACATTTATAAATTTGCATCAGAGAAAGATGTAGGTAAATTTATTATTTTTATTTATTTAGCACTTTTATTGTCTAAAGCCTTTTCTAGAAATCTGATAAAATTTCAACACTGACACAAATTCTATACTTAAAAGCATAATGGCCTTATTATATAAAAGGTGTTTTATATTACTAAAAGGATGCTCTTAGCACAAACAACATATTATTAAATATCATATTCTTGTTTATAAGACTCAGACCAACTCCTCTCTAGATTCCTCAAGAAAAACAGTGCATTGAAACCATTTGGAAGAAAAAATAAAGATATGCAATTATCACATCCACCTTTTCATCATCCCAAATCTTTAAGTTTTTTTAAAGTTTTAGTTTTTATGAATAATTTGAGATGAGAAGGATTGGGAGCCAAGAGGCCTATATTTACATCCTACCATTGACATTAAGTTGGAATATGTCACTTTATCTTTCTGAACTTCATTTTTCTTATCTGTGATGCTTGATAAACTTTAAAGTACCATAAAGATATTAGGTAACCTTAATAAAGGTTAAAAGTTCTGCTCAATTCTTTATCCTTGGGTGTATAGGGTATTTATGGAATACTATTTCTTGTGGTCACATCAACAAAGCACTGTTGCTTTTAAGCTAGTTACCAAGTCATGGAAATACTTTGGTTAGAATGAATTTTCCATTGTAATGGTGTTTGTTATAACGTAATTTTACCTATTATTCAAACTAAGATCCATATATACCTCAACCTCCAAGAAAGCTACCTTAAATTCTAAGTTACTCAAAATTTTCCCAAAGTCAGGATTTCATGGCATCTCAAGGGCAACTCTAATTATTTCGAAGGTAATTGTTTAAGTGCTCCAAATAAAATTAATGTTTCATGTCACAGAATTACTAGTAGAGAGAAAAACATAAAGCAAATAGGATATGAAAATCCACAAAAACTGCAAACTAGTATTGCCTATATATCCTTTTAGAATTTGTTTTCATATGACAGATATGATGACCAATGTACAAAATATATATAATCCCCAAATGCAGACTTCCAAAGATAGGTTAAAATTGGGAATGAAACAACTTTTGTTGTTTCATTGTTCAGTATTTTTAGACATGTCAGACTATCCCTGGCTCTTGGGAGTTTTCTTGGTAAAAATACTGAAAAAGCTTGTTATTTTCTTCTCCGTCTCATTTTACAGATGAGACACTGAAGCAAATAGGGATAAGTGACTAGCCCTGGAACACACACATCTAGTAAGAGTCTGAGGCCAAATGTGAACTCAGGAAGCTGAATTTTCCTGATTTCAGGGCTAACTCTACCCACTGTGATATTTAGTACTCTTAAGAATCCAGATCTTTGAGCTCAAGAGGTTTTCTTTTCTATACAACTTCCTTTGCAAATATTCTAGACACACTTATAACCTGTACCAGAAAGCAATTGGTCATTTTCTCAATAACCTGAAAGTAATCTAACTTTTCTAACATGAAGCAGGAGAGACTAGCAAACTGTTTTAGTTGTTTGTTAGTTTGACTTTTTTTTTTTTTTACATAAGATATGAATGAAGATGTAAGAAATGTTCCATCAAACACCACAAAAAAGATGAGTGTTTTAAAAAAACTTCATTTTTGCCATAAATATTCTACCAATACTTACACGTTGTAGCAACTTCCTCGCAAAATTGATTTCACTGTGCGCTTTCTTGGCAAACCATATGCCATACCGAATAATTACAATTTGACCTCTTTTGATGTAAAAATAAGATCTTCTTTTGTCACCCTTTGAAATGTTCAGAACAGAGAGGATTAATGTTTTTTCATTTGATAATTTATTCTAAATAAACACATCAACATTCAGAATAAACTCTGAAAGACTTACCTCTCGAAGATACTACATGCTACTTTTTTCAGTGTTTCTTCTGGATATTACTACTTTATCTTTTCCTTGCTACCATTTAAACCATGCCTTTCTCAAACAGGATGTCACGATTTATGAGGACTAGCTCAAAAATTAGAATGCTAGAATGATGAAGCTTTGATTTACTTCTTGGGTAATCTCAGAATCACAAAGTTGGAAAGGACGTAAGTGGCCCTTTTGTCTAGCCCACATCTGAGTCTCTTCCACATTATTTCTGAGAAATGACTGTCTTCTTGAAGATTTCCAGTGTTCTGTTCATTACCTTCCAAACAAGTACACTTAATTTTGGACAGGTAAGTTAGGAAGCTTTCCCTTACATGAAAAATTTCATCTTCTACCCACTACTCTTAGGTCTAACTTGTTAGGGCCATGCAGAATAAGTTTCCACATGGCAGTCCTTCATTGACCTGAAGAAAGCCAAAATTATGAGCCTGCTGCCAGTTTCTCTTTTCCAGACTAAACATTTCTAGTTCTTTCTTATAATACATGTATAATACATTCTTTAGTCCTCTATACATTGTAGTTTCTTCCCTCTGGTTTGTTAATGTCCTTTCTAAAATGTGGTGCCTAGAACTGAACACAATATTCTTCTTCTCTGACAGGACTAGCTCACTGTGTTCCATTTTTGTTCAATTATTTCAATCATATCTGACTCTAATTTTCTTTGGGGTTTTCTTGGCAAAGAAACTGGAGCTTTTGCTATTTTCTTCCCCAGCTCATTTAACAAATGAAGAAACTGAGGCAAATAGGGTTAAGTGATTTACCCAGGCTCCCCCCACTAGCAAGTGTCTGATGCCAGATTTGAACTCTGGCAGATGAGTCTTCTTGATAATTATGCCCCAGTACTCTCACTGAATTCCCCCATTTTCATTACCATATTGTGTTTGTGACCATGCTAATCACATACAGGAAATAAAATGTGACTTTACAGAGGGTTACCTTTCTCGTTCTTTACCTCTACCCATTAAAAAAAATAATATAAAAGATAACTTTTTATTTTTTGAGGTAATTGGTGTTAAGTGACTTTGTCCATGGTCACACAGCAATTAAGTGTCAAGTGTCTACTGCTTCTTTCAAATTAGGCCCTCCTGACTCCAGGTCATGTGGTCTATCCACAGAGCCACCCAACTGTCCCTGGATTGTTTCTATTCTTTTTTTAAATAGCTTTTTATTTTCAAAATGTATGCAAAGATAGTTTTCAACATTCACCCTTGCAAAACCTTGTGGTCCAAATTTCCCCCCTCTTTCCCTCCACCCCCCCTTCCCTAGTTAGTAATTCAATATATGTTAAATATGTGCAATTCTTCTATACCTATTTCTACATTTATCATGCACAAGAAAAATCAGATCAAAAAGGAAAATATGAGAAAGGAAAAAAACAATCAAACAACAAGAAAAAAATGTGAAAATACTATGTTGTAATTCGCATTCAGCTCCTATCATCCTTTTTCTGGATACAGATGGCTCTCTCTATTACAAGTCTATTGGAACTGGTCTGAATCACTTCATTGTTGAAAAGAGTCTTAAGTTCATCAGAATTAATCATCACATAATCTTATTGTTGCCGTGTATAATGTTATCTTGATTCTACTCACTTCACTCGGCATCAGTTCATGTAGGTCTCTCCAGGCCTCTCCAAAATCATCCTGCTGATCGTTTCTTATAGAACAATAATATTCAATATGGTATATGAATATACCATATCTCATTCAGACATTCCCAAACTGATGGGCATCCATTCTTTGCCATTACAAAAAGGACTGCTACAAACATTTTTGCACATATTACGATCTTTTTGGGATACAGCCCAAGGAGAGACATGGTTGGATCAATTTACAATTCCACAACAATGTATTACTGTCCCAGTTTTCCATTTATCATTATCTTTTCCTGTCATCTTAGCCAATCTGAGGGGTATGTAATGGTTCCTCAGAGTCATTAATTTGCATTTCCAAGATTGTTTCTTAAAGTAAAAACTGGGGTCTTTGTAAAAATCATGTCTCAAATTTTAAAAGAGTTTTGTCTTTTTTTGTTTTGTTTTTTTACTGAGGCAGTTGGGGTTAAGTGACTTGTCCAGGGTCACACAAGCTAGGAAGTATTAAATGTCTGAGATATGATTTGAACTCAGGTCTTCTTGACTTCAGGGCTGGTGCTCTATCCACTGCGCCACCTGGTTGCCCCGTCATATTTATGTTTTATGACAAGACAAATGGTGGGATATTTTTTAAAGAGCACTAGAGTTACCTTTCAAAGCAGCACTTCTCACTTTTGGGAAAATTGTAATTCTGAGGAAATTTTCTTACATATAGAAAACTATTCAATTTCCACCCATTGCTTTGGAGGCAAAATCTTCACTCGGATAAAAGCTATTGTGTCCTTACAGTTCCAGAACCCCATGGGCCTGGATTTAACCGCCATTTCCCTTATTCCTACCCCTCTCCTTCTCATTCCAGCTCCCATCCCTCTTCTGTCTCGCAGGAGTTCTCAGAAAACCTTTCTCCCCCCTCATCTTGCACTTATACACACACGGACCCATTCACGCACTCCTGAGCAAGGCTGCTCCCGCTTCCTCACCGATGTTCGCCTTCTCGAGGGTCTCCTTCCGAGGGGGATGGCCCAATCCTCACCGCCAGGCAGGCGGAGGCATCAGGCCGGCTTTGTTCAGCCCCGGCGCCCGCTTACCCGCTCCCCTCCCAGAACAGCTTCTGCTGGGACAGCTCCCTCAGGGTGGTTCTGACCCGGGGTGCTGCCCGGGGTGCTGCCCGAGGTCTGCCCGAGCGCTGACGCAGGAGGCCCACAATAAAGGGGCTTTGTGGCTAACAGCCCACCCAACGACCAATGCCGGGTCATAAGTGTCCTGGAGTTAGCTCTGAAGCTCGCAATGTCTGTCAGCAGCTGATCAATGGAAAAAGCTTAGAACTTGGAAGGTCTTACGACCTGAGTTGGAATTCTCAATTCTCCATCAGGTTCTTGGGTCAGTTTCTTCATAAGTAAAACAGACCACATGAGGTCTACGAACTTACTTCCTTTTTGCAGAAATAGAGGGCTATGGATGTGGAATGTTTCATTTGCTTTTTAGACATAATGCAGGTACTAGGACGTAAGGAGTAACATGTTTTAAGAAATGAAGATTAAAAACAAAAACATACAAAAGAGAAAAATTGTGACCATCTCTGGATTGGTTTGGTTTGGCTCTTTCATTTTCTGTATTTACACAATAGCAGCGTCAACAATCTGAACAATCAAAAGGAAAGCATCATTTTGGTACCATTTTTTCTTTCTGGTCATATTCTAAGTTGTGATAAAGAATAGTACCAGATTTGAATGGAGGGGAGAGGAGAGGAGAGGAGAAAGTCTCACAACATAGAGAAAAAAAATAAGGAAGTCGGAGAAATAGAACATATTTTTGGAAACATTATATGCAGAGCCAGGATCCCAAGGTACTTGGAAAGATACAAAGCTTATCAGCAGTGACCTGTTAAATGTTTAACAAAGGTATGCTGTGACACACTTTTAAATTTAATCTACATAATAGATTTGCATTTTCATGTACAATCATCTTTATTTTTCTATTTTTATTGTGTAATGGAAATACTTGTTTCATTTCTAAAGTCAGAATAAAATAAATTAAAAGTTTAATATGCATTATCATTTTCCCCAACACTTTCTTAAGTCTAGACAATCAAGAAAACAGTAATCCAAATCCTAATTAGTACATTTGTTTTTGAGCCCTGAAAACTGAAAAAAAAAAAAAAAAAAAGCTGACTCAACAAAAGCATTAGAGAGTCACAAACCAAATGAGATGGGAAATCGGAAGGGGAAGAAATTTTCTAAAGGTGGAATTGCTAGTAGTAATTTATATTGGTACTCTGATCAACTGAAATTTAGCAAACATAAATGTACACAGTTGAAAGGAAGGTCTTACAAAAGTGGAAAAAATTGAGCAAAAGAACGCACATAAAGTCCTAAGGAGGCAAAAAATAAAATTTTACTTGATAAAGAAAATGAGATCTAGGCAAATAAAATGATTTCCTCCAAGTCACATAAGACCAGAACTATAACACAGGTGCACCGGCGCTACTGCCCTTCTTTGCCTCCTTCTCTATGATGTCTCTCATTTTCTATTATTCATTTCATATTAAAGTAATATATTACTTTACACTTATACTTTGTAATTTAATTTTTGAGGGCTCTCCTATAAATATTACAAACACCAAATAAAATTTCTAGCATCAACTTAATTACAAAGTAAATTGCAGTGCAGAAATCAACGCCATCACAATGAGTACTATGAGTAATTGTTCCCAAGGAGAAAAGATCTCCAATATTAGGGAAGAGATAAATAAGGATTTTCTTTGTAGAAATGGGAAACCTTCCTAGGTTTATCTATTCCGTTCAGCACAATGCTTCAAATTTTGTTAGTAATTGGAAGCACAGTGTTGCCACCTAGTGGTATTTGGAGAATGCAAATATAATATACAACAGTGTACTTTGTATTGTGTTAAAAATTAAATTTAAAATATTGTAATAATAGTTCCCTTAAAATATTGTGGACAATTCCAAAGAAAAAAATACAATATTTTCTTTTTTTCTTTTTTTAATTTAATAGCCTTTTATTTACAGGTTATATGCATGGGTAACTTTACAGCATTAACAATTGCCAAACCTCTTGTTCCAATTTTTCACCTCTTACCCTCCACCCCCTCCCCCAGATGGCAGGATGACCAGTAGATGTTAAATATATTAAAATATAAATTAGATACACAATAAGTATACATGACCAAACCGTTATTTTGCTGTACAAAAAGAATCAGACTCTGAAATATTGTACAATTAGCTTGTGAAGGAAATAAAAAATGCAGGTGGGCATAAATATAGGGATTGGGAGTTCAATGTAATGGTTTTTAGTCATCACCCAGAGTTCTTTCTCTGGGCGTAGCTGGTTCAGTTCATTACTGCTCCATTGGAAATGATTTGGTTGATCTCATTGCTGAGGATGGCCAGGTCCATCAGAACTGGTCATCATATAGTATTGTTGTTGAAGTATATAATGATCTCCTGGTCCTGCTCATTTCACTCAGCATCAGTTCGTGTAAGTCTCTCCAGGCCTTTCAAATCATCCTGTTGGTCATTTCTTACAGAACAATAATATTCCATAATATTCATATACCACAATTTATTCAGCCATTCTCCAACTGATGGGCATCCATTCAGTTTCCAGTTTCTAGCTACTACAAAGAGGGCAAAAATACAATATTTTCGACAAATGTACACTTAGAATTATATTCTGAGATTTCATTTGGGATATATAGCCCAAAGAGGCCAGCAACACTCTGAGTGGTTCTGCCTTCAATTCAAGTCCCAAGGCCCTTTGAGTATAGAGAACATTGAGGAAAAAAATGTCTACCCACAGTCTGCACCCCTTTTACTTTGTGGCCAACTTGATCCAGCTTAAGAGGCTTATGGGTACAGGAGAAAATTAAGGAAGTAGAAATAATTATGTGTGGAGCCATAGGAGACCAAAATGGAGATTGGGAGTAGTCAGGAGAAAGATGGATAAATAATGTCCTTTAAGAGAACTGCATTCTTGGATTGGATAATAGAGAGCCAGTGACACTTCTCTTTCTCTTTTGAGTTCTTTGACACGGTAAGATGCTGTAGGTTATTTGTCGCTGTTGTTCAGTCATCTATTCATGTTGAACTCTTCATGACTCTGTGGACCATACTATCCATGAGGTTTTTTTGGGCAGAATTATTAGAACACTAGATTACTCGCTTTAAACTCCCTATTTTTCTCTGATTTTGAGAAACATATTATGAATGCTTACTTTATTTCTTAATCAAATGTCTGAAAATGAAAGATACTTTGATGAACCAAGATATATCAATTGGAAGCAGTTTCTTCTTCTTTTTTTTAATCCATAAAACGAGAAACTAGATATAGTGGAATAATATTGGAGATGTACCTCTTAGTCTAGTTTTGGTGCAAGGACAGAATAACACACTCATAAGTCATTGAATATTTAATAAAGGAGGTTTACTTTGTCCTAACAAACATACTCCAGCTTCCTTCATCTCTATCACTAGAAAATAGTTTTCCGTCTCTCAGGGATTCAATATTGTATGGTACTGTTAGAAAGAAAAATTCTTTGTTGGTATTTTCACCTTGATTAATAAGGCAAAACTCAGGAAAAAAGAATCAAAAGTTTATTAAAAAGACATCAATGTAACAATATTGATGAGCTGATCACTAGAGATCACTAAAAGATTCAAGATGGAGTCAGCTTTTATTGATAATTAAAATTTTTAATCGTATTTTTTCTAAAAACATAATTCATTTTTCTAAGACTTTGTATTCCAAATTTTTCTCCCTTCTTCCCTTTCCTCCCTCTCCCCAATGCAGCAAATAATTGGATATAAATTAAATAGGTGCATTTCTTTTAAACATATTTCTATATTTGCATGTTGTACAAGAAAAATCAGACCAAAAGGGAAAATTTATGAGAAAGAAAGAAAAAAAAACAAAAAAGGTGAAATATTATGCATATTCAGTCTCTATACTCTGAATGTGGATGTCATTTTCCATTCCAAGTCTATTGGAATTGACTTCAATCATCATACTGTTGAGAAGAGCCAACTCCATCAGTTGATCATCATATTTGCTGTTACTGTATACAGTGTTCTCTTGGTTCTGATTGCTTCACTCTACATAATGATAACTTTCTTATAAGATAAAGACAATTAGGATGGGTCCACATCAGCAAAAAGGGATCTTAGCTCCTTTCCAATTGCCAAAACAACAGATAAGGATGACCCCATAAGCGACAGATAGCAAATAATGCAAAACCTACAGACTGGGTCATCTCCAACACATCCTCTCCCAACAGAACCTCCCCCAATCCTGATTAACAAGCAGGAATGGGAACAGTGTCAGCATAACTTTCAAAAGTATTACTTGTTCAGTAACATTCCTGGGGGTTGCTGAAAAGGCCTACACAAATTCTGAGCCAGAGCATCCCTTTGCTCCATAGACAGCCCCGCTGGAGCCTCCCTAGCATAATTCTGATAGGGCATGGACTTTGGCGTTTACTGCAGACTTGGATAGGGCTGAAGGACTCCAAGTGCCCTGAGCTTAATTTTCCTCTACAGTTTTATTAGCGCCTCGAAATGCTCCCCATCATTGCTTTCTAATTTTTCCTACTGCCTTTTTTTTAGTTGAATCTTTTAATCATATTCCAATATGTTTCTGAAAAAAAAATATTTTTAAAAATCTTTCCAAATACAAAAAAAGAAAGGAGTGGGGAAAGACTGGTCTACCTGGCTTGGCCCTTCCTCTCTCCCAGGAAGTTTTCTAAGTCACAAGTAAGTGGGGCAATGGCTCAGAAAACAAAAGTGAGGGGAATGGTGCTGAAATCTAGGGGAATGCAAAGGGGAAGAGAAAAGGGGTGAGGCAAGGAGGGTCTGTATTGAAATTGTCAGGGAGAAGGAAGATAGGGGGATCTGGTCTTTCTTGTTTAGGCCACAGGAAACAACCATTTCAGCCAGTTTATTTGTGAAACAAAGAAATAAAAAATATTCATTAATTTCTGCCTCCAAAAAAAAATGCCCCAAAGCTATAACCCAAGTTCCCTCTGTTCACCTATCAGTGATCAGATCTGTGACTTCCCCCCCATTCCCATAATGTCTATGTGCATTGACAGCAGTATTTGCCCAAACTACAAATATTTTGATTTCATGTTCAAAGATGTTCAGAGATTGAGCAGCCCATCTCTATAGTTGTTCAGTAGGGGAAGACAAAATCAGGGAAAGTTCAGTTCAGAATATAATGCCTAATTGCCCCAGGCTGGGATAGGGCAGTCCTTGAAGTGTGTATATGTGTTTGTATGTGTGCCCATGAGCATATATGTGTGGAGGGAGTTGCACCTCACATAAATCTTTTCTAGATTCTAATAAATGTAGTAGACTTTGTTTAATTAAAAAAGAAAAGTCCTAAGGGAGATCCCCAAGGCTATGGAAATCCATGGTAGAGAGGCTTCAGCTTTGGCTCCATTAAACCATACCCTTAGGCTCCGTTTTTCCAGGAACCTCAGTTTGGACTCAGCTTGACTCCAGCTCCCTGAGTAAGTCCACCCTCAGAACAGGAATTCTCATTGACTTCTTGAAGGCTAGACAGCTAGGTAGCACCATATTGGATAGAGTTAGGAAGGCTCATCTGTCTGAGTTCAAATGTGCCCTCAGACTGGCTTGTGACTCTGGGCAAGTCATTTAACCCTGTTTGTTTCATTTTCCTCATCTGTTAAATGAGCTGGAGAAAGAAATAGCACACTAGTATCTTTTACCAAGAAAATTCCAAAGTCGCAAAGAGTTGAACTCGACTCAGTCTATAGCTTTTGCATTACCTGCTGTCACTTACCTGTCACCCTTACCTGTTATTTTGGCAGTTGGAGAGAGCTGAGATACAATGGTCCATCCCCTGATGATGTGGGTCCATTCAAATTGCCTTTATCACATAAGAAAGTTATCAATATGCTGAGTGAAGCAATCAGAACCAGGAGAACGATATACATCGTAACAATAAGATTCTGTGATGATCAACTGTGATAGATCCGGCTCTTCTCAAGAGTGCAGACTTGACTTCTCCAGTGATGGGATTAATCCTGGAGCTTTCTAACACTAGGAGAATTTCCTACCAGTAGGCTTCAAGAATGCTCGCCTCCATTTTAAAGGCTATTCTCTCAGCAGGAATAGGAATCTCCGGGTCAGAGACCCTAAGGTAGTTTCTTGGTTTTGACCCTTCAGGAGAGATCTCTTCATTTTCAATCACTGCCAGCTAGCTGGCCCTCAACTTTCAGACCCTGGATGCACCAGCCCAGTTTAGACACGATCTTTTTGAACTAGCAGTTTAACCTACACAATACCATCAACCATTTCCTTGACATTTTCTTTACCCTCTTGGGGAGCTTCCTCCACATCCAAGCTAATCTATCTGCCTGAGCAGGAAACTACTCCCACAGTCAGGAGGGTTCTTTCCACAGCAAGCCAGACAATGTCTCACCACCCAACCATGTCATTCTCCTTTCCTGGATCGGCAGGATTCTTCTCCCTGACTCAATCAGAATATGAACCACAAGGCTATTTCATCTTGTCCCAACCTGCCCAGACAACGCCAAGGTTGGAAGCCAGGCTCTTACACCACAGCACGCTCTTAGTTGATGTTCAATGCTGGGAGGAAGTGAGGAACTCATAAGTCACAGAACATTTCACAAAGGAGAGGTTTTCTTCGCCCTAAATGATAGAGGTGGTGCAATAATAGGAGAGAGCTCTGGGTCTGGAAGCAGGAAGAACTGAGTTCAAAGTTAGCTTCTGACACTTATTAGCTGTATGAATCTGGGCAAGTCGTAATATTCACCTGCCTCAGTTCCTAACTGATCATTCAGCATTGTTGTGAGGATCAACTGAGATAAAACTTTTTTTTAAAGCAATTAGCATAATGTTTGAAACTTAGCAAGCATTCTATAAATGCTTATGTTTTCCCCTTATCTGATCTTTCAAATGTAAATGTGATAAAAACTGTTGATAAACAAGAAATCTGTTTAGTTCTTAATTATAGTTTAGTTAAAATTTACTGTAAGGAGCAAGAGTGAAATAGGCAGATTCTTCTTTCTTAAAGAGAAAGGCAAGCTATGTGACTATCCGCTAGCAAGTGTCTCAGCCTGGGTTTGAACTCAGGAAGATGAGTCTTCCTAACTCCAGAGGCAGTACTCTAGATATCTAATGGTTAGTATGTACCATTAGCTTGAATTAACTAACAATGAAAATCTAAATTGTCAACTGTGTTGGACTTCATGTCCTTTCTCTTAATTTTAAGTCTCTTCACAGTCACTAAACTGGGTCCTCTTCTCTCTCTCTATTCTCTCTATTGATAATCCTATCAGTTCCTTTGAATTGAGTTACTATTTCCTTGTAGGTTACTTTCAGATCTCTAATTTAACTCTAACTTCTATTCAGCCCTAGTCCTACAAAACTCACTGCCTGTCTAAATAAATATCCCATTGCCATCTCTAAAACAACACATCCAAAATAGAACTTATCTGCTCAAACCTTCTTCAAGTCCCCTTCCCCCTTTTTTCCTGTTGAAGGCAATCCCATCCTTCCAGTTGCCAGTTTTTCATGTTTCTAGTCAATCTCAACTTTCCTTCTCTTTCATCTTTCTTAATAAATCAGTTATTTGCTCTCATGAATTCTACCTGTGCAAAATCCTTTACATCATTATCTTTCCATTCACATGATCATCACCCTACTTCAAACTTTTATCTCCTTTATCTGGACTTTATCTGGACTTTATCTGGAGTCATAGAATATCCAACTTTTAGTTCCTCCTCTAATCCATTCTCTATTGTTGGAAGTATTTTCCCAAATCATAAACCTGTTCATTTTATTCCCATGTTAGGAATGTTCAATAGTTCTCTGCTGACTCTAGGGTAAAATACATACTTTTCAATGTTTAAAATCATCTAGTCTTTCTTTCTAATTTATTTCACATTACATCCTTTTGAAGGGACCCTGAAACTCTAAAACTCCCTGAAGGACAAATTTTCCTTGAATCCTGCCATTGTGGGGACCCCACTTGAGGACAAGCAGCTTCATTCTGTTGTCTGGGTGGGGCTGGTTGAGTTCAGAGCTGGAGATACCAATACTATTGAATTGGAGACTTTCTATTCAATTCCAACTCTACCCACCAGCCTCATCGGGAAGGGGTGCAGGTCTAGGCTTGTAGTCAAAGACTTCCTTATTAAAAATGGCAATTTTAAACTCATTTCTTTGCAGAGGTCTTAACATGCCATGCTATGCTATGCCATGGAAACCTCTGCCCGCTGGAATAATATTCTCTTCCAGTGTTACTCTCTCTTTATCCTCACCTATTTCCTGAACGAGACTTATGCCCTTCTGTCAGAATCTCTCTACTAGAAACTTTACTTCTCTGCCAGGATTCCTCCACTACTTTGCTTTCTGTTGGGATTTTGCCACTAAGGAATTCAGCTTTTTTATTCATGCATAGTAAAAGCTGACTTCCCAATGCCTATAAGAAACTTTTTTTTTTTTTTAAATCAATCTAGCTTTTTGTGTTCGCAAATTTCTTTTCTAAGAATCTCTGGGTTGCCAGAAGGGCTTCCTAAAACTCCCTACCCATGTGCCAAATCCCAAGGGGGTATAGAGAAGTCAAATCTCTTCATTTGGTTCCCTGAACCCTGAACCTGCCGCTAATCTCATCATTTAACTCCCTGACCACCAGAAACCCCAATCTCATTTTGGTTCCCTGAATCTAATCTCATCATTTGGTTCCCTGACAACCCTAAATCTAGACCTCATCATATTTTGGTTCCCAGAACCCCAAAACCTAAACCTCATCACTTTCACATACTTGACATTCTAGAAAAACTGGCCTATTTGCTACTCCCCAAATTCAGCATTCTACCTCTCAGTTCCCTCCTTACCTCTTCCTCTTGGAATCCCTATCTGTTTTAAAGGCTTATATTATGATCCACCTAGTTGTTAGTCACTATTCCTTCCTCAAATGATTATGCATTAAATAATGTGTTTAAATGTCAAGTCTCCTCAATAAAATATAAAGTCCTTAGAAGTAGGGACTGTTTTCTTTTAGTCTTTATATTTCAGGTACCTGGCAGGTAGTAGGTAGACACTTAAAAAAGTTAGGGTTGGAGTGGATTAGAAACTAAGGTTTGAGTTCCTTTTCCCCAAGTCTGTATCCCTAAGTATACCTTCCATATTTTTGATCTAGTTAGTCAGTCAACAAGCAAGTGCAAACATTTGTAGGAATGGCTTCAGTTAGAGATGATTAAAGCAGAAATTGGAAGTGATGAACCAGAGGCCTTGAATTTATCTCTGATTTTCTTATAAGTCCATTAGGTGGAATTTTGGGGAAGGTACAGGCTACATACCTGGCTGGGAAGAAACAAGAGAAATTTTGTCCTAGGTTCCTTTTCCTGATTTCCCATTCAGCCAAGCTTTATTTTGAACAAGCACTTACAGATGTAGAGAATGGGTCCTTTTTAGTGAATTATTATCTCCATGTCTATTATGTCCTATTTACACTCCTTTATTTTGGCATAATATCAGAGCTGCTGTTGGGGTATGTGCTGGGAAGAAAATGGAATCTGTCTACTTTATGAAACTATATTTAGAAGGCATTTCTTTTCATATCAACAATAAAAACTAATAGTTTTGTTTCTACTCTGCTTATATGTATTTCTCCATTTTTTTTTTTCTAGCAGAGTATTTGGTATTCTTCAGATATAAAGTCGTAGGCTTGATTTCCCTGCTCTTCCAAGTAGATTTTTTTCCCTTTCTTTTAAAAGAGAGGCAGCATAGAAAAGTGGATGGAGAAGGGAACTTAGGACCTGGGTTCAAATCCTGCCTGAGACACTCACTAGCTGGATGGTACATCATCTGACTGAGTTCTCTGTGCCTCAGTTATCTTATCTGTAAAATGAAGACATCAGATGTAATAGCTTCCAAGGTTCCTACAAGCTCTAAATCTATGATCCTATGAATTGTCTTCCTCTTGAGCAAAATGTTTGGAAATCATTAAGTTTTTCACTCCTAGAATAGAGCAAAATATAGTATTTCATGCACTGAATTAAGCCCTTATGCAGTAAAGAATACTGTAGAAAGAATGCTTCATGTATAGAAAATTTATTGTTATACTGTTTAAATCTAACCAGAAACTGTACTCAGAATATTGTCTTGAATCACTAGGAAGGCTGGAAATAGCTATTAGAAATTTTGGGTTCCTCCTGAATCTACCCAATCTATAAGGAAAGCCTCAAAGGAAAAAAATTACAGATTAGATACAACCCCCTCGCAATTCCTGGAATTCTAAAGAATTAATGAAAAAGAAAACATTATTTTAAAAATTAAATAAGAATGGTAGAGGAAAAATTGGGGAAAGAAATAAAAATAATGCATGAAAATTATGAAAAAAAAGTCAACAGCTTGGTAGAAGAAGCACAAAAAATATTAATGAAAAGAACTCCTCAAAAAATAGAATTGGCCAAATGGAAAAAAAAGAAGTTCAAGAGCTAATGGGAAAAAAATTCCTTAAAAATTAGAATTGGGAAAGTAGAAAAAAAATTACTTCATAAGACATTAAGAAATAATAAAGTCAAAAGAGTGGAAAAAAAAAACAAAAGAAAATGGGTTAGAAGGAAATACATAGCTGGAAATCATAACTATGAATGAATGGGATAAAATCACTCATAAAATATAGGTGGACAGCAGGATGGAAATTGCAGCCTTGTAACAATGTTGTGCAGGACCTGCAGAAATAGAGATAAGAACAATGCATATGGTGCCTACTCACAAATTACCATTCCACTAATGCTATTGGGGTGTTGTTTTGTGGGGAGGGAACTAATTATTTTGGAGATGAGGAAGGAAGATTTGATGAAACTTGGAGATGAATCTCATTTCTATTTTCTGACTCAGGTTTAAGGTTAATATTAAGACAAAATGAGACATTCATAGGTCCTTCAATAGTTATCCAAAGGAGATATATTTAAGCATAACAGGAAGAGGATGTTCAATGAGAACAAACAACAAGGATACCTTGAGTTGTTTTGCCTAAGGAAAGCTTCCTTATTTGAGTTGTCCATCTTGATTCACCTACTTATCAGAGATGGTACCTGGAATTCCTAGAAGCTGTTTTGTACTCAGGGCTCTAGAAGTAGTAGCAACAATCCAAGCCTTTCAAGCCAAGGAATAACCAAGTTAACTAATTCATGGTCTCAATATTTAAAAAAAATAATTAGGACTTCAACCACAATACTATATGATGATCAATTCTGGTGGACCTGGCCATCTTCAGCAATAAGATGAACCAAATCAGTTCCAATGGAGCAGTAATGAACTGAACCAGCTATACTCAGCGAAGGAACTCTGGGAGATGACTAAGAACCATTACATCGAATTCCCAATCCCTATATTTTTGCCCGCTTGCATTTTTGATTTCTTTCACAGGCTAATTGTACAATATTTCAGAGTCCGATTCTTTTTGTACAGCAAAATAACGGTTTGGACATGCATATTTATTTTGTATTTAATTTATACTCTAATATATTTAACATCTACTGGTCATCCTGCCATCTAGGGGAGGGGGTGAGGGGAAGGAGGGGAAAAATTGGAACAAAAGGTCTGGCAATTGTCAGTGCTGTAAAATTACCCATGCATATAACTTGTAAATAAAAAGCTATGAAAATTAAAAAAAAAAAAAAAGAAAGAAAAAAAATAGGGTTAAATGACTTTCCCAGGGTCACATAGTTAGTATCTGAGATCAGATTTGAATTCAGGTCCTCCTGACTCCAGGGCTGGTGTTCTATCCACTGTGTTATCCAGCTGTCCCTGGTCTTCATACTTTTTAAGAAAAATTGTTCACTTTGCATGGGGGAAGAAGTTAGGATATTGTTTTTCCCCAAATCTTGCCCACATGTTAAAAGATTTTAATATATTTGATGATCCCTCAAACACCATACATTCACAGTTCTTCAATTTGCTCATTTCACATGACCTACTCAGTCATATAGAGATAGCTAATTTATGGAGAGCATGGACCTGGAGTCAGGAAGATCTGAGTTCAAATATAGCCTCAGATACTTAATAGCTGTGTGATGCTGGGTAAGACATTTAACCTCTGTTTGTCTTAATCCATTGGACAAAGATATAGTAAACCACTCCAGAATCTTTGCCCCAGAAAAAATCATGACTGAATAATACAACTACAAAGTCAGTCAACTACAAACAGGTGGACTATGACTTAATTTTGCCATCACCAACATATACTCCAATTCTAATTCCATGTTTGTGAACTCTGAAATTCTTTTATTTGATTACAACTTATTATTGTTCTACCTCATCTTCTGGTTTTCAAATCCAAATACTGATCGTGACTTATAAATCCTTGGTTTTTCAGTTTTTCTCCCAATAATCACCTCTCTGCCACTACTTTCCCCTCTTTTTATCATTTTGACAATGGTAGAACATTTTGATTCCACATAGTCTCTTTCTCCTATTTCCTTGTCTCCAAATTGAATTGCCAATCTTTTTTTTTTTTTTTTTTTTTTTTTTTTTTACTTAATAATATTTTGTTTTTTCCAGTTACATGTAAGGACATTCATTTTTATGAGATTTTGAGCTTCAAATTTTTCTCTCTTCCTCCTCAAGACAGCTAACAATCTGATATAGGATACATATGTATAATCATATTAAATGTATTGCCACTTTAGTCACATTATGAAAGGAGATTCAGAACAAAAGGAAAAAATCATAAGAAAGAAAAAAAAAACAGAAAAGGTGAAAATAGTATGCTTTGTCTGCATTTAGACTTCATGTTTTTCTCTTCATGTGATCAGCATTTTTCATCACTAATCCCTTGGAATTGTCTTCGATTATTGTATTACTGAGAACTAAGACTATCATGGTTGATCACTGCACAATGTTGCTACTATTGTGTACAGCGCTTTCTTAATTTTGCTCACTTCGGTCAGCATCAGTTCATGTAAGTCCAGGTTTTCCTGAAATCTGCTGGACATTTTTTATAGAACAATAGTATTCCATTACATTCAACTTGTTTGGCCATTCCCCAAATGATGAACATCCTCTTAATTTCCACTTCTTTGACACTTGTAGTGTCTTTTTGTAAAAGAGCTGCCATAAATATTTTTGTACTTTTGGGTCCTTACTCCTTTTTTATGATGTCTTTGGGATATAGACCTAATAATGGTATTGTTAGATCATAGCATATGCACAGTTTTATAGCACTTTGAGCATAATTCTAAATTGCTTTCCCAAATGGCTGGATCAGTTCACAACTCCACCAGCAATGCATTTGTGTTCCATTGTTCTTTCATGCCAAATTCAATCTGATAAATGTATTGCCAGTCTTGCCTTGCTAAGCCTCAGTCGTAGATCACTCCCACTATCTGCTGGGGACTATATGTGCTGCTGAAGTTGGGGACAATTATGAAATCGCTACAAATTCATGCTACATAACTTTCACTGGGCCTTCACTCCTCTAAGGTAGTCCTTTTATAACTCCCTAACCATCTTATAATCCCATTCACTACAATAGCTCTTCCAAAAATGCTCAAACTTCCCATGGCATCCTTTTTCCTCTCTCAGCTGTGAGTATTGTCTCAGATTTTACTGAAAAGCACTGAGGTCTTTGGCCAGGAGTTCCCTTTTTTTCCTTCCCTCTCTTGCATCACTCAAATGCCTTCTGCCACTAACTCCTCCTTCACCTCTGTTTCACACAATGAGGTGGCCTTCTTTCTGACTAAGGCACACCTTTCTACATGAGTAAGTGATCTCATTCTATCCTGTACTCCCTAGCAATCTTTTATTCCCATTCTCTTACTTCATCTTCAGTGTCATCCTGTCTACTCACTGCTTCCCTGCTGCTTGCATATATGTCAATGTCTTCCTCATCTTCCAAAAAACCCTCCTCTAATTTCCATCCCTATTAACTATTGTCCTATATCTCTTCTCCTTTTGTGATTCAACTCCTTGTGAAAACTGCCTACAAATAGGTACCTCTCATTCTCACTTAGAAAATAAATGCTACAATTTGGTTTCTGATTTCTGACCTCATCATTCAAGTGAAACTGTTCTCTCTAAAGTCACTAATATTCTCTTAATTGCCAGATCTAATGTTAGTCTTCTCCGTCCTCATCCTGCAATCTTTAATATTATCAATCACACTTGTCTCCTTGATATTTTCTCTTCTCTCTAGATTTTCTGGATATTATTCTCTCCTGGTTTTTCTTTCTCCCTTCCTGCTTGAGTGCTCCTTCTCAGTCTCCTTTGCTGGATCTTCATCCAGGTCACATCCACTAAGTGTGAATACCTTCTAAGGTTTCTGCCTTGGGCTCTATTCTCTCTCTAACTATTTGGTGCTCTCATCATCTTCCATTAATTAAATTATCTCTTATCCTTATGATTCTCACATCCACTTATTCACTATAATCTCTCTCTAAATTCAAGTGCCTTTTGGACATTTTGAACTGGCCTCATTTAAACTCAATATATCCAAAACAAAAATCTCTCTCTTTGTTACTGTCGAGAGCTATATCATCCTGTCAGCCCCACAAGCTGGTAATCTATGTGTCATCTCTGACATATGAAAAGTTCAAGTTAGGTAATTATTTTATTAATCATGCTAGCAATAATTAAAAGGTCATAAAAGTGACACTTTTGAATTCCAAAGATGCCTCATAAAACCTAGGAAGAGTAGGTGTTCCTCAGAGTGGTTACACAACTCTCGTTAACAATTAATGAGAAGAATGAATATCATAATGAGAGAAGAACCTTTTCTAATAAGAAATTGAGGGATGTGACTCTGATGATTCAGTTTTGGTTAAAGAGACTTATTTATTCTCACATCACCCCAACTAAGGTAACTTATACAAAAGGGACAATCCACTTTTTCCCAGACCTAAGTAGAACACAATGGATTGGGATTCATCAGTTCACCTAAAGTAAATTTTCTTTACCTTTTGAAGAGATCTGAGTTTTCCCTCTTTATTAGCCCTGTATTTCAAAGGCTGCCTGAGTAACTTACAAGGACTGATTTTTAAATGAGGAAGTAGAAAAGGGGAAATATCTTTTGTCTTAATTTGATTATTAAGGTAAAAGAAAAATAATAATTTCTCTCACACCCTTGACTCCTCAGTCTCTCTTATCCCTCTCCACAGTATCCAATCCGTTGACAAGACTTATCAATTTTAACTTTGTAATATGTGTCTCTCAGAAGTGCCCCTTTTCCTCTTCTGACATTGTCTCAGCCTGATGTAGGACTTTTATCACCTCATACCAATACTATTGCAATGCCCTTCTGTTTGGTCTCCCTGCCACAAGTTTCTCCCCTTCCAGCTCAACTGTCCAAATGATCTTTCTGAAGTGTAGATCTGACCATGTCACCTCTTCCCCCTTTCCAGTAAATTTCAATGGCTCCCTATCACCTCCAATTATCCTGATCTATATCTGGCTACTGGACTAGATAACTTGGGAGGAGTAAGTGGGATTATTGACTTTGTATAGTTTTCCCTCACTCAAATTTCCCTCATTCAAACACTTGCATGTCATAGTATCACTTTTCTGATGTCATGGTTATCTTTGAGAATGAAAACCAAACACGAATAATCACCTCCAGGATCAAATATAAAATCCTACAGTTTTCTCCTATCCTGGACATTATCAGTCTTCTTACACCTTCCCCTGCATATTTTGCATTCCAACGACAATGACTTCCTGCTGGTTTTCAAATAAGACACTCCAATTTAGGGCATTTTCCTTGGCTGTCCTTGTATCTGGATTCCTGGAACATTCTCTCCTCATCTCCATTTCAGGCTTCCTCGTATTCCTTCCAAGTCCAACTAAATTCCACCTAAAGGAATGCTTTCCTGATCTTGCTTAGTGTCAAGGCCTTTCCTGAGGGGAGCATTTCCATTTTGTCCTGCATATGATTATTTTGCATATCGTTGTTTACATGTTGCTGTCCCCTTTAAACTGGAAACTTTTTTATGGGTAGAGATTGGCTTTAGCTTTTTTTCATATCCAGAACACTTAGCACAAAAGTTGTGTTATCTAAGTGCTTAATAAAAGTTTATTGACTAATCAGTTAATTGACTCTCAAAGTGGTTCAGTGGAGAGAATTATAGGCTTGGAGGTAGAGACACCTGAAGTCAAAAATCTGGTCTCAGACACTCATTGTAATGTCAGAGAAACTGAGGCAAGATAGAGATTGATTTTTAATCTTTTAATTGTGGAGAGTTTAGGGACAAGAGCCAGGTAAATGGAATGGCAATAGATAGGTATCAGAGCCCTGGATATTCCCCAAGGTCAAGTTGAGCTGATACCAGGAACAAGAATCAGGAGTCAAAGAGTGGGGACTTGGGAGAATTATTCCTACATAATAGGGAAGGTGAATATCCATGCAAAGCCAATAGTCAGGCCTAAAGTCTGGCCTGGAGGCATTAATAGCATGGCAAACAACTAAGAACAAACTAAGGACAGATGTGGTTGGAGGGAAAGAGGATGATAAAGGTTCAGAGGTCCTGGACAAATGATTGGGAATAGAGACTGAGGGAGGCTAGACAGGAGCAGGGAGTGCTAGTAAGTCTATCTCCCATTTCTCCCCTGGCTGCTGTCCCTTCAATCTAATACCTAGGTGAGTTGTCTGATAAAGGTGTTTTCCCCATTCCTTCAAATACTTCTGGGATGAGGATCCTTCTGTCCAGAAAAAACCTCACCAACTTTCTTGGTCCTTTATCCCCTCTTTTGTTTTTGGCTAAGAAATCACCTGAAGGGGAGTGGCTTCAAGGGTCAAGTAATCACCTCACATATAAGGCCTGAAAGTGAATTAAAGTTTTTACACATAACACACTAGTACAGTAGGGATTTTTTACCTTGGTACTTATCTAAAGATCCCCCAAATAATTACATGTTCTGAAGGGAATATTATATTCAATTAAATAATACAGATAGATCTGACAAACACCAAACTCTATCAGCAACATTTACCCAAATTTTTCATTTTAAGCACTAAATGCATTGTAACAGGGGGCCCTCTCAGAATATGATATTCATTTATCAACCAGTTCCAGCTCCTCCCAAATGAATGGGCCCAATGTCCATTAGGGGCAGGGGGAATGGTCTCATTTTCTGAATCTGCTTCCTGCTGAGAATGGGCACAGAGTTGAATCCTGTTCCACAGGATCCCATTTTGGAGGGTGTGCTGGAACTGATGGAAGCATCCAATACCCATTGGATTCGATGAGGTGCAAATGATGAGGTTAGTGGTAGTGAAGAGACATGAGAACCAGAATCTCCTCTGGTTGGCTCAGGTCCAATGTGAAAGAATTCGCAAACCTGAAATCTGTTGGCAAAAGAGATTTATTGGCACTGAGAAGCCAGTTTTGCTAGGAAGACAGATTTCTTAGTGGGTAAGGTCCTGTCAGGGAAATAACAAAGATAATATTTTCACAGCGGGCAAGAGTTCTGGAAGGCAGCTTTGCCAAGAAGAGAGCTTCCTTGGCAAAGCATAATCCTGTTTTGGACTTCTGCAAAGATTTGGGGATGAGAGTTGTCTTTTATTGGCCTTCTGAAGCTTGGGGCTTCAATGTTGTCAATGCTTGGGGCTTAGATAGAAAAGAGATCACTTATCTTAGGAGTTTGAGCTACTGGGAGTGGTCCCAAGCTAATCTTCAACTCAATAGAGGATGCAACTAGTGATTTCCAACTGAATGAAACTATTAAGAGGATGTTATCTGGGAAAGGTATGCTTTTCCCAGGGGAGAGCCTAAGCCCCCAAATTGCTCTTCTTTTACAGATTAATGGGGACACAGTTTCAGGGTTCTTCCCCACCAGATTCAGGTCCCTGAAGCTGGCCAATCAGCTGTAACTTGACCAAAATTTAGAATAAAATCAAACCTAACAAATAGAAGTTAGAACTGTCTGAGATAAAAAGACTGGTCCACAAGGACTGCAACAAGATGTAGAGAGGCCAATATAGAATGATCAGCAACTTTTCATGTAAGGAAACATATTTGTGTCACAAGACAGACAAATGTTAAAAACGTGTCAGCAAACATGTTTGTGTCATGGGACAGACAAATGTTAAAAACGTGTCAGCTGCAGTCCCAATAAGCAATAAAATAGCAGTGATATATTCCTTTCAGATGGTGAATCACTGGCAGCTATAGTCCTGCAATAGCAAATCTCATTAATCAAAGCTTCAGATGAATCTAGCTCCCAAGGATCACATATCCTAGGTAGGTAACAAAAAGAGATTCATTCTAGAAAGTTCAATAGGTTATAATTAAGTCCAACAAAGCATTTGTTTTATGCTAAGCACCCTTTCAATCTTGAAATGATCAACTGTCAAATTTCACATTGTTCTCAAAACTTAATAGCCACTTAAATCTACACAATAGACAGACAACTCACAAACACAAACTGAACAAACACAACAATTAAAAACACCCATATTTGTGCCCAAAGGCGCCCAGACCAAATTGTGCTTAAAAGAAGCACCCAGATTTGTGCTCAGACCAAATAGTACCACACTGCTTCCCATGGCATTTCCCAGAGCCGTGTGGCTGTGTCCAGCCCAGCTTTTCCTGGGATCAGACCAGACAGAAAACTTACCCTGCAGGGGTTTCAAACCAGATTCTCCACTTAGGCCAAATAGAGGTGTCAGTGGTGAGTCCTTGCTGGACTGGAGTCCCTCCATAGGGCTCCCCTAAAAGAGCCCGGAACCAGCCGGCTCAAGGCTCCCCAATAAGGTCTCTCTGAGATCTCTAATTTTACTCTCAGATCTCATATCTCATGGGGGATTCCAAAAGTAATGTTAGAGAAACTGAGGCAAGATAGAGTTTGGTTTTTAATCTTTTAATTGTGGAGAATTTAGGCTAACCGACAGAATTGAACTCACATTCAAAAATCATTTGGTCCAGAGTGACTGGGGAACAGCATTTATATAGGATTGTAACTAGTAAAGCCAGCAGGTGATACAGAAGCAAAAAGAATGCAGTTAGGTCATCAGGCTGCTGTTATGCAAAAAAAAAAAAAAAAAAAAAAAAAAAATATATATATATATATATATATATATATATATATATATATATATATATATATTTCTCACAGCCTAAAGCAATAACTGATTGCACACAGTGATGGAAATGGGATTGGGATGTATACAATAGTGGGAGTAACAGGATGCATACCATGATGAGAATGGGCTTAAGGGGACCTACCAGAGTCAGTATTTTTGGGGAACAATAACTGATCTTATCTGTAGAAGCACCTCATAGGTTTGATGCCCAAGTAAGCAGAAGAACAGGAATAGGCCAGATTACTGTATGGTCATGCTTGACACTTTGATCCAGTGTCTAAGGCTAAGTTCAGGCTCTCATGAGAAATTTGCAGCGTCCTTTTTGGTTCAGCATCACTACCTGTGTGATTCTAAGTCAGTTAACCTCAGTTTCCTCAACTGTAAAATAGGGAAAATAAAAATATTTACTTTTTAGGATTGTTGTGAAGATTAAATGAGGTATTATCTTCATTCATTTATTTTTTTTTAGAGAATATTTTTTAAAATAGTACAGTGTGCAATAAGAGAACATATAAGAGAACAATAAGTGTGCACACATTAAAAAAAATAGTACAGTGCCTGGCATTTAATCTTAATAAATACTTATTTCCTTCATTTATACATTATCATAAAAATTTATGTTCAATTTTTTTCTTTGTAGGGAGAGAGCTAGAAGTTTAGATGTTTTAGAGGTTTGAAGAAAGAAATTAGGTAGGAGGCTATCACAGAGAAGGGTTTTACTCTCTGCCAAGATGAGGTGCCAGTTCATTTGTTGAGGGTACCGGGGACTTTACTCCCAATATAACATTCAGGATATAAATAAAAAACACTTTCTTTTGTTCATTATAAAACTATATTATTTAAGCTTTTAGGAATTTCTAGAGGGAGGCAGCATAATGATGATAATGATAACAATAACGACAATAATATTTCTATGGTATTTTAAAGTTTGCACTCTATTTTACATATATGATCTCTTTGAATCCTTACAACTATCTTGCTCCCTCCTCATCACTATTTCCTTCCTTCCTAGTCTTTCTTCAAGTCAAGCTAAACTTTGCCTTTAGGAAGGTTTTCCCTATTCTCCTTAATTCAAGTGCCTCCTTTCAGAATTATTGTTGTTGTAGATTATTTTTTTAAAATAATAACTTTGTATTTTTCAAAATACATGCAAAGATAGTTTTCAACATTCACCCTGGTGTTCCAAATTTTTCTCCCTCCCTCCCCATCTCCTCCTTCCTCTAGACAGCATATAATCCAATATTAGTTAAATGTGCAATTCTTCTAAATATATTTCCATATTGATCGTGCTGCACAAGAAAAATCAGACCAAAAGGGGGGAAAATGAGAAAGAAAAAAACAAGCAAGCAAACAGTGTTGTGGATTATTTATAATTTATTCTGCATATAGATTTTTTCTTAATGAAAAAAGTTTTATTTGTCAATGCAAAACTAAGGCACAGAAAGTCCTCCTTTAGGACCGCAAGTGGGGATGGTGGCCTAACTTTTCAATAAGAGTTGGGGTCACTTTTTCCTTGTACCTTTCTTCCTTGGTAGGATGCCCAGACTCCCTAAGCCCCCAAAAGTTCAATGATTAGTATTGGAGACATTGATGGGAGTGGTTCATCTGTCATATGGGTTGCAGTTTCATCAGCAGCTCAGACCTAGGCATTGCAAGGTCCCAAATGCAGGGTCTCTATTATCTCCTTGAATTTCATAATCTCCCCTGCTGCCATCTTCCCCATCTTGTTCAGCTCCAGTTCCCTTTGGGTTCTAGAATAGGTAAACTCCTGGTCTTGAGCTTTCTTTCTCCTAAGTAACTCTGCCTCCATTTCTATGGCCAAGGCTCTGCTCAGCTTGATCTGTAGAACAGCTCTTTCTCCTTCAACCAGAGCTGTATTGGTTGCTTGGTTGTGGGTTCCAGCTTTGCTTTAATAGCCCCAGTGCTCTCTGCTCCAAGTAGGAGCAGCTACTTTTGAGCTTTCTCAGCTTCTGCTTGGTCCAAGATCTGCCTCCTGCTCCAGTCTCTGAGCCTCCCTGTTTGGCCACAGCTTCTTGGGAATTGGTAGTGATTTCAATGGCCAGCTGAACATGTTGCTACAAGGCATCCTGGGTCTGCTGGTCCACAAGTTTATCATTCCCCCATCACACAGATGAGGAAGTTGGAGCTGAGAAAAACTGAGGATTTGCTATGGTCATACAGCTGGGCAGAAGCCAGATGTGGACCATCCAGCCCTTCATCCACTCTGTTGCCCTCCAGCCCAGCACAGAGTCAGGGATCCTGGTTCCAATATTATCTTTTATATTTACTAATTGGGAAAGTTGCTCCCATGCTTCTGTTTTTTATTTGTCAATTGAGAGGGGTTGGATTATATGGCTATTTGTGTGACATGGGACAAATTAGATCTCTGTGTCTCAATTTTTTCACTTGGGAAATTAAGAGGTTAGACTAATGTACCTTTATAGTTCTTTTTAACTCATCTAATATTCTGGGTTTTGGTGAAAAGATATAAGGCTGTGCAAATCTTAAAGTGCAATATAAATGCTAGCTATTGTTATGATTTTTTATTAATAACATTGTAAAGGTAAACAATTTTTAAGTACTTAAGAATTCTGATCAATGCAAAAATTTACTCTGTGGGGTATGAAGACCCTAACCCAAAATAATTACTAGGAGATCTCTCGAAGTGAAGGTTGAAAGGTTTTATTAGAATCTCATGGGAAGCGGCAGTCCTTACCTTTGGGAAGTCCAGAAGGAGAAGGCCAAATTCCCAGAAGGAGAGTTCAGTTAAATAAACAAGCACTATCCGACTTCTCCCCCAAATCCCCTTATACAAAGCTTTTAGTTTATATTGGCTCTTGCTGTTACTTTTCCTTTATATGTTGGGTGGTGTGATAATGAGCTGACTAGAGATGCTCATTAGAGCTGACTAGATTTGAGGAAACTACATAAAAAGTTTCATTTCTTCAAGGTCACATAAAAAAAAAAAAGCAAAACTGAAGCCTAAGGCTTCTCTTACTTTAGCAGACAGTTTCTGAGAAACCACATTGCTTGCCCCACACACTACTGTGAATCCAGGGGATTCATGATGAAACATTTTGCCCATCTCTTGTTGAAGCAGTGATGGAATCATGGTGCAGACTGAGATATTTTATTTGGAGAGCCAAGGACAGAATTTGTTATGCTCAACTATGCATATTTATTGCAAGGGTTTTGTTTTTCTTTCAAAAGAAAAATAAATGGGATGTGGGGAAAGTGGGAGGGAAAGAATATGAATTTTCATTCTTTGAAAAAAATAAAATTAAATAAACCACAGATTGCCTCAGATTCTATCTCTTTTCTTCCCTTTTCCCCAAGGGGGGAATTACATAACCCTAGAAGGAGTGACTTTTCTCATATCCAGGTCCACAACTGCCATGGGGTAGCTGGTAAAACTTTCTCTGCTAGATGGGCTTGAGTAGGCTTCTGGATGCCTCTAGTTTTCTTTGATTATAGATGACTGAACCCTGATTTTGGAAAGGACGTTTGAAAACAACCTTGTGAATTCAAGAGGTCAGGAGGTCTTGCCTCTCTCAGTTTGATGAGATCCTGGATGGCAGAGAAGGGCACTGATGGGGATCAGTTTAACTTTATAGCCTCACCTTGCTGTATCCATCAAAGAAATGCAAGTTATATCAAATCTCTGAGGTCCATCCTTTGTGGAGGTCGTGGGCAGCCCCACTTTGCTGTGTTCAGCCAAGAAACCCCAGTCATGTCCCTGAGGTTAAAATGCCATCTCTGCTAAACCTCTTAGGTTAGTCCACCACAGCCTTCCTGGTGTCTTTCTCTTTATCCTTCCTACATGCTACATAGTGTCTCTCCTCTCATCTCTTCTTTAGCTTCATGGTGTCTCTCCTCTCAAATCCCACTTTTCTTTCTTATAACTAACTTAACTTTTAGGGTTCTAAATCCCTTTTAGGGGTTAGCCTGCCAGCTAAAGGCATGTTCCAGCCTCATGGGCATTCCCTTTCTCCTTGGTAATTGTGAATTCCACTATGGAACTTGTCTTTCCATCATTAATTATTAAAATCCCTTTTCTTGCCTTGAGCTCTTCCAACTTTATTTACCATTTCTGGTGTCTATTGTATTTCTTCATTTTGTCTATAACTTCTCCTAAATAAAGTACCTTTTGCCAAAGAGAATGGCCATTGTGGATTCTTCACATGACCGAACCCCAATATTTGGTACTTCTCCTAAAGCACACCATCTAGTACCATATCATTTGCTATACCAACCACATCAAGTCCATGTACTTCAGACAACATTTGTAGTGAACTTTGTGCATTCTTATACAAGGAAAGGAAAGGAGAGAGAAGAGAAGAGGAGGGGAAGGGAGAGAAGAGTAGGGTGTAATGAACTAACTCCCCAACTCCAGAAGCAGCTATGGATACTAGACTTAACTAGACATAACATATGGGCCTCAGTTTGCTCAGCTATAAAATTAGGGAGCTACTTTTGTCAATCCCTAGTGCAATTAGATGATCTCTGGGTTCTTTCCAGCTCTAAATCCAGGCATTTATGAACTTAAGAAAACAAAACTCTTTCCAAGGAGTTGTCCTTAATAGAAAGGCGTATCTGTCTAGTGGCCAAACATTGCTCTATAAACACAAAACGTTCTACTGCCAGAGAGGAAGGGTGTGGTGATTGTTTTTGGAAGATGAGTTTCCCAGCACCACATCTTTCCTCGTCTTGTTTCCAACAGGTGCCTGGCTGTAACATTAATGGAAATCCCTGGAGTGAGAATGTCATTTGAAATATGTCCCAAACTCCTGATTGAAAGTGTTTATTACGTTTCAGCAAAGTATCTGGACTTCTAGTTAGGAAGAGGTGAATTCAAATTTAGCCTCAGACATTGACTAATAATATGACTCTGGGCAAGTGCTCATTTGTAAAATGAGAATGATAATTGCTCCTCTCTTGGAGTTGTTAGGAGGATAACATGAGATAACATTTGTCAAGTGCCCTGCAAACCTTAAAGTTACATAAATGCCATTAGTAATAATTGCAATTTAATGATATTATCTGTAATGGGCTGAGGTTTGAGTTGATGCACTGAGGTCCCAAGTACATGAGGCTAAATAGTAATTGGACTATACTCTATTAATATACATGATTGAATAAAGAATGGTCCCTGCCCACTCTCTGTGCAAGTCCTGATGTGTTGTACAGGAAATGACGATTTTGGTGGGTGGAGGCAGAGAGAGGAACAGGAAGAGAAGCTGGGAGAGATTGGGCCTGGATTCTTTTTCTCTTGGCTGCTGGTCGTGTGGCTGCGGGTCTAGCTAGCTTCTTGACTCAGCTGCACACATTGCTATCGCCGATTCTCTTCCACCTCCGATCCTTCTTCACTGAGAATAAAGACTGACGATTTTCCCCTAACCTGAATTCCTGACTCCTGCTGATTTAAAAATACACGGTCTTCACAATTATCAATAATATTAATTATTATTATTTCCTTATGGATTCCTACTGCCTCAAGAGTCAGTAATCATTTTTTTAAAACAGCATTTATTACAGAGAGAGAGAAATATCCTTTTCATTATTCTGAGTAAAAAAATTCCCTCATATTTTTGTGAAATGGAACCATGTACATTTTATTACATGTGTAATACTGAATTACTATAGGTATGCAATCATTTTTCTTGGTTGCTCTCTTTCATAATATTCTTAAATCCAAGTTATAGAACACCCAAAGACTATTTGGTTTTACTCAGCTAATTTGAAATTAATGTTCATCTCCACTATTATATTAGTTCTATTTTTATTGGTACTTTGCTTTTATCTTTTCTTCCTTATTATCTCTCCCTTACCTAAGCTTATAATAAAGTTTAAAAAGAAAGAAAAAAAAAGGAGTTCAGAAATATCAATCAGCACAATCTCTGACATATGCTAGTCTTCATCTTCCAAATGCTGGTGCTGCTGTTAGGTGTGGTTTTGGCAAAGTTTCCTTCATACTTCTGAAATTAGTTTTCCATGCCCCAAAAAAATTCATCCTGTTCTCCCTGGAACAGTTTTAGAAGTGGGTGGAATTATGAACAGGAGGCTGGCCTACTTTTTCAGGAACACAATTCAGTATAATGCTATGACTAAGTCATTCCATGACACAATTATTCTTTCTACCACTTGCTCATGTGGTGTTTCACTTGTTTTTGACAGGGAGAACTCAGCACAAACTCACATTTTGTTTTTCCACTTGTTTTTGATTATTTTCATCATGCCATTTGTAAAGAAATTGATCAGACCAAGATGACACTCAATGTGTTAAAAGTACTAGCCAATAGTTAACAGGAATATTCCATAATTGGCTATTGGGTTATTCATCCAGTGTTCTGAAATGCAGTAGAATGAGCCTGCTCTGCCATCAGTGAAAGCTGTTCCTAAGACTTTAAAGTAAGACTCGTGAGAAGATGAGGACGGTGAACTGTTCCAGCACCTTAACATGCCCTCACAACCTGACGAAAGAGGAGTTAAAAAAAGGTTTGGACACTTATGGGAACCTGAAGTTTATTTTCTCAGTAGTTTTGACTGTAATGATGATACTGGTGATGTTTTCTCTGGGCTGCA
Source organism: Sarcophilus harrisii (assembly GCF_902635505.1). NCBI lineage: Eukaryota > Metazoa > Chordata > Mammalia > Dasyuromorphia > Dasyuridae > Sarcophilus > Sarcophilus harrisii. The sequence goes on from NC_045431.1 coordinate 150,171,423, forward strand.
CTGTGGACATCAAGAAGTTGTGGTCACACATCAGAAGACCATGGGGGATTGTTGTGGGTTTGCTGTGCCAGTATGGACTGATGCCTCTGATAGCCTACCTCTTGGTCATTAGCTTTTCTTTGCCACCGATTCAAGCTGTGGCAGTTCTCATCCTGGGTTGCAGTCCTGGGGGAACAATCTCTAACCTTTTGACCTACTGGGCTGATGGAGATATAGACCTCAGGTAAGGCTATACACATCTTGGTAGTATTTTGATATGAATTATTTAATTTCTGTATTAACATAGCTAACCTAGAGTACCAATTTTCTTTGACCAGTGGGTCTAATACTATCTATAGCCCTTATAGGGTCAGCAACACTACCAAGTTTGGGCTTAGACCAGATTAAAATGCAACAAGAAAATATTTAACAAAATAAATAAAAATACAATAAAACATAAATAATAATAAATTTGAAGCCAGAATGTGCAGCCATCAGGGATCCTCATATATAGAATAGTGAATAAATAGTATTATTAAAATACTAGTTCTAATACTTATTAGCTTTGTGGCTATAGGCAAATCTAACATCTCTGAGATGGGATAATATTTGCACTATTGATTTCAATAGAACTGTGATGAGGACTTTGGATACCTTCAAGTAGTATGTAAATGTGCTAGATTGTTAATTTCTCTAACAGAGCATTTGCAATGACAATTTTACATAGATTTATTCAGCTCAAGAGACAAAGTACTAATATCAAGGTGATAAACTTGAATTAGGGCTCAAAAATCCTTTCCTTGCATAGTCAGCTGTTATAATTCCATTTATTTATTGTTTATTTATGTGTTTATTATTATTATTTATTTAATTGAAGTTTGTGTTAAAACTTCATTTTGTCTGGGCCACAGTGTCTAGTTCAGGAATTTCAATGACCAGAAAACCCCAGTGCTATAAGCAAGGTGAGTGGACCAAACTCTCATCAGACCCTCATTTAAAAATGATTTAGCATTTTGGACACAAGGTTTTGCAAAGGTAGATGTTAAAAACTATCTTTACATGTATTTTGAAGAATAAAAAGCTTTAATAAAAAAAAAGACTTGTCATTTGTAATGTAAGTCATTGACTTGTCTTTACTTTTTACATTTTCTGTACCATCCTAGTGACTTTCTTTTTTTAAATTGTATTTAATCTTTAAATCAATCTTTCTTACGTTATTTTCATTTCAAAATATATCTTTCTGTGTTCTCTACCTAAACAGCCATTCCTTGTAAGAAAGAAAACAAAAGAAAGAACAAAAAGCAAGTCAGCAAAACTAAGTGACAGCAACTAAGTATAAAATATGCAATATGTTGCACCGAGTCCCCAATTCTGCAAAGATGGGAGGAAGGTTCACTCACTTTGTTTTTTTAAGTTTTCTTTTTTTTAAGTTAAGAAGCTTTTATTTGCTTACCTTCTCACCTCTCCCCACCTCTTTCAAATGAGGGAAAAAGAGAAAGTAAAAATAAAACCCTTGCAGCAAATATGTATAGTCAAGCAAAATAAATTCCCACATTGGTGCAATCCGGAAAAAAAAATTCCTCTCTTACACATCTCAAATCCATCACTTCTGTCAGGAGGTGAGTAACGTGGTTGACTAGTTCATTGATTGATGTTGTTTAACCACCCCAAATTTTTTCTTTACAATGTGGTTATTACTGACACAGTTATTTTGTTTTTCTTTCATTTTTATTCTGCACATTTGCTTTACTTTTTTAAAAAATATTTTATTTAAAAAAACAGAAAAACAGAAAAAGAATACAAAATAAAATAACACTGTGATGTGGTCAACAGAACATCAGGGAGGATTCAAAATATATAGCAACAAATTACCTGGTCAAGAAAGTATATATATTAGCAGAAAAAATTATATTCATGAATGTCCATTTTTTTTTTTCTTTGTAAATCGTTCTTTGGTTCTTTTCTATAAACCTTTTTTACTTTTTTCTTTATTCCCCCTTTCATCACTCATCTCACCCCCTACCCAAGCTACAGTTAAGAAAAGATATATATATATGTATCTATATCTCTCTCTATATATAGATACATATGTATACATAACATATATAGATATAGATAGATACATATACACACACCCCACATACACACATATGTCTTTCCCATCCCTGCTGTCTCTTTCTTTAAAATTCTGCTCCACAACTTGCCTTGTTATTACTTAACCTCTCTCCACCCAAGGATTCCTCCCTTATCTTCTTCCCTCACCCTTTGCTTCCTTCTTTCCCCATCTGCCCATCCCTCCCCCTATTATTTCTTTTTACATTTTGAAGGGTGCTATATTCTTCATGGTATATATGTAGTGTTGCCTATTGAACCCATTCCTGATGTGAGTAGGTTTTCAGAACTACAAGCCTTCCTCACTCTGTGTCTATTCTTATTTTATTTTATTTAATTTTTGGCTGAGGCATTTGGGGTTAAGTGACTTGCCCAGGGCAACAAAGCTAGGAAGTGTTAAATGTCTGAGATCATCCTCCTGACTTCAGGGCTGGTGCTTTATCCAATGCGCCACCTAGTTGCCCCTCTATGTCTATTCTTCCTCTGCCCCTTATTTGTACAACATGTTTACTATTTTTATCTTAACTGAGCCAATCTTTCTTTTGAGCTATCCTATTGTTGATATGAATCTTAAACATGTAATACATATATAAAAAACAAATAATCTGTACATGTTTAAACAGTTTTTCCATGTTAAGTGCCTTAAAATTGATCTTTCATATTGACTCATATGTTGTTTTCTGTTAAGTTTGGTTTAGGTTGATAGAAAGTCCTGAAAATCTGCAAATTCATTGAATGTCCATTTTTTCTTATTCAAAATTATAGATAATTTTGCTGGATATGGCATTTTTGGCTGTATCCTAGATCTTTTGATTGTTGGTAGATATGATTCCAGGACCTATGGTCCTTTCCTATAGCAGCCAAGTCTTGTATAACTCGAATTGTAATTGTTTTTTGTTTTTTTTTTGTTTCTTGCAAAATTTTCTCTTTGATCTGGGGGTTCCAAAATTTGGCAATAATATTCCTGTATGTTTTTCACAAAGAATTTCTTTGAGATAGTGATTAGTGGATTTTTTTCTATTTCTACTTTCCCCTCATGTTCTATAACTCCAGGACAATTTTCTTGGATTATTTCCTGCATTGTTGTGTCAAGGTTCTCTTTTTTGGTCACAGCTTTCTGGCAACCTAATTATTGTTATATTTTTTTCCTTTTGTTTTACAGATCTATCATTTTTCTTATAAGATTTCACATTTTCTTCTATTTTTTCGTTCTTTATAATCTGTTTGCTTATCTCTTGGTTTCTCATAACTTCACTGGCTTTTCCCTTGCTCAATTCTAATTTTCAAAGAATTACTTTCATCTTTGAGACTCTGCACCTCCTTTTCTAGTTGGTTAACTTTTTTTTCCCATAATCTTCTTGTTTTTCTTGGATAGTTTTTATTTTTCTTTTTAGTTTTTTCTCAATATTTCTCATTTGATTTTTAAATTCTTTTTTTTTTTTTTGAGTTCTTCTATAACTTCTCTTTGGGCAGGGAGACATTTCACATTACTCTTTGGGGTAGAAGCTTTTTTTACAAAAGTGAACTTTTCTGAAGATGAACCTCAATTTTCCTTGCTCCCACAATATATTTCATTGGTGGGGTTCTTTCTTCTTTGTTGGTTCTTTTTTTTTTTTTTTTTTTTTAAATAAGGGATATTAGTGAAAGTCCCTTTAATCGTGAGGTAGGGGAGTGGTTCATCAAGCTTCCCTTCAGCTCTCCACTTTGACCAGGAATCCCAAACCAAGAGCTCCATCCTCCTGCAAGTGTCTATGGCCAGCAGTATCCCTGTCCCCCTGCCTCTATGCTCACTGGATAGCCCAGGGCCATGTCTCAGCAGCACGCCTGGACGGGGAGCTCCTAATCAGCCAAGATTCATTCATTTCTCCCGGATTCAGATACCATTCTAACAAATTGTCTGGGGAAGTGAAAGTCTCTGTGGTTTCTGCTGAGGTTCCAGTCACATCTAACTAACCCAAGGCGGCCCCACTTGATGTTTCTGAGGATCTAGCCCGGTGGTGTTTGCACTTCAGACAGGTTAATTTGGGGCCAGAGACTTCCTTCAAAGCTTCCTATATCAGTAAGATCCCAGTTCTAGATTTTTCACTGTTTGCTGGAAGCACAAATTTGTTCTATTTGTGGGAGAAATCTGGAGAACTTGAAATTTACCAATTAACTCCACCATCTTCCCAGACTTTTTCTCTTTTTTGGCTTTCCCTCCTTGGCTTTACTTTTAAGTGGATAGATGAGTTAAATGCTACATACATCTTAGTTACATACATTTTTTTTTTTTTTTTTTTTTTTTTTTTTTTGCTGAGGCAATTGGGGTTAAGTGACTTGCCCAGGGTCACACAGCTAGGAAATGTTAAGTGTCTGAAGGCAGATTTGAACTCAGGTCTTCCTGACTTCAGGGATCTATACACTACACCACCTAGCTGCCCCTATCTCAATTACATGTTTTAAATGATTGTTCGTAAGTCATATTTCCAGTGCTATTTTAGTAATTTTTATTTTATTATATATTATATTTATTATATAATAGTTATTTTTTATCAGAGAAACTTATTAGGCCAAAGACAAAATAGAAAAAATGGTGCAGGGTATGAAACAAAGAAAAGATTCTGGATTTTTTATTTCTTTGTTCTTAAATATTGACCGTGAGCAACTGTTTTCAGAATAAGACATTACACAAACATTTACCTAAGAATATCTTGACCATAAAAATTTACTATGGGAATAGAGAAGACTGTGATTTGTCTTTAGAAGAGAATACTGAAGGAAAAAAAAGCACTTTCCTACCTAAAGAGTAATATAAGATAGTTGTCTGCACAAAAAAGAATTCATAGAACTCAAAAAAGATTTTAAAAATCAAATGAGAGGGACTCAAAAAGGACAAACTATTTTATATGTGGAAATGTAAGCCATATATCTAAGATTGTCATTAGTAACTGGGTAAAATTGGAGTAGAACTGAAAGAGTAATTATCTTATACAAATGAAATATGAGAGGAAGAACTGATGCACAGGAATTAGATGGGGAAAGAGGGCTGGTATTTCTGGAACCCTACTCTTGTGAATGGGTTAAAGGGGAAACAAAATAATCTCTCTCTCTCTCTCTCTCTCTCTCTCTCCCCATATGTGTGTGTGTGTGTGTGTGTGTGTGTCTTCCAAATTCAGAAACACATAAGGGGTAAGAAGATAGGGAAAGTGGAGATGATAAGAGGGGGGCAGTGCGGATTTTTAGAGGGAATCCTACAGCAGGTCTGGGTTTCAAAACAACATATATAGTTAGAAGGGAACAAAAGTCTTTTAAATTTATAAAGAAATAAGAGGATAAGGTAATAGGATAAGGGGGGAGCAGTACAGAAGGATGTATAGAATAGTAGAAATGGAATAAAGAGGTATAAGGTAAAGGGGGAGAAGATAAGGGAAGGATTTTTGTTAGGGTGGGTAGATTAAAGAGGACAAAGTGCGGGATCCTTGGAAGAGGAGTAGATATAGTAATAGGAGGGCAAGATAGTACATAGAAGTAGAGTAGTCAAGAGGGATAGGAAATAAGAGATATATGCAAACATAAAATAAAGATCAAGAGTAGAACTTATGTACAAAAAAAGTCAATATCTTGGACTTTAACCTGGAAAGACTTACTGATGAACTAATGCATAATGAAGTGAATAAGACCAGGAGAGCATTGTATACAGTAATAGCAATGCTGTTTGATAAAGAACTGTGAATGACTTATTTACTCTCAGCAACACAATGATCCAAGACAATTCGAAAGGACTAAAGATGAAGCATACTATTCACCTCCAAAGAAAGAAGTGGTATTGATTGAATACAGACTGAACTATGCTGTTTTCCACTTTTTTCTATCATTTTAATCTTTGATTTAAATCTTATATTAATGACTAATATAGTAATGTTTTATATAATTGCATGTATATCAACTCTTTGATTGATTATGATTCCCTCATGTTAGGAAGAGGGAAAGAGAGAGAATTTGGAACTCAAAACTTTAAATAAAAAGGTTTAAAAATTGGGAAAAATATCTTGGATTTCTAAAATATATACATTTTTCTTCAAATAGTTTTTCCAAAAACATTTTGTTCTAAATATTGAGCCAAGTCCAAAAGACTTTTACTATATTAGGTCAATAATTACTAAATTTTTTTAATGAACAGTGTGATTAAAAAAATCATATCACTTATAAAACTGTAGCTGAATATTATTAATCACATAGCATTTGTTGAATTTGCATTGAAATTACAAACCTACCATAAAATGATCATTTTATGACTGAGAATGTCTGTTATACAGTAATGAGTAACTTTGGGGCAAAATTTCATGTTGAAAAGGAATCTCTTTGTATAGAAGATTCCTTTCTTGATGTCTTGCTGATCCCTGAAATTCCAGAGTTTCTTGTACGTAAGCCAAACAAGGACCTTCTTCTAGTTTTCATTTCTATTAAGTACTAATAACTAATAACTAATTACTAATAACTTTGAGTAAATCAAGACTTACTTCCTATGTGATCTTGTACAAGTTACCTGAGCTCATTTCTAAAATGAGGAGGTTAGACCAGGTTCCCAAAAGCTCTAAATCTATGATCTTAAGATCTTTTGCTGATCTTGAATCTCACTGTGAATGAGTTATTCCCTTCTTTTATGAATAATAGGTTTAATATTGAAAAGAGTGAAGAAATCTTGATACTGAGACATGGAAAGAAAAAAGTAGCATTCTCTGTGAGAGGTTGGGAAGGAAAGATGAGGAAAGAAAATCAAAAGGATTGTTAAGTGCGTTGACAATTCTTTGATTAATTATATGCAAAAACAAACAAAAAATAACTCAAAATACCTTATTTCTCATGTTAAAATAAAAACCAAATGGGTACTAAAAGATTTGTCCAATGCTTGGAATTCTTATAAAATCAATAAATCAAGGTCCTGATAACATTGATGAGCCTTGGGTATTAGTTAGAGGTAGTCACCATTTGGCTACATGTTTAAATGCGGCATGTATTAATGAGTTACTAATGACGGACTTTTACCATGTCAACCTAATGGATATACATGGTCATGTGGCAATGACTACTGGTTATTAGGGTGAGAAGAACAACTCATATCTAAGTTAACTAGTTACCACCTAATATTATATTTTACTAATTTTAATTCAGTATGCTTAGTCTTTACCATATCATTGAAGGTATGCTAAATATTCTTTAACATATTATGTTTACTATGTGGTCATTCCTTGTATTTTACTGGGACTTTAAAGTTTCTGTGGGAAAGTATATTATTTATCATCTGTTCTTTGGGACCAACATGGTCATAACTTTTTCATCTTACTTCATACTCCTAATTTAGCATAATGTTGCTGAATCGCATGTACTATTATTTCCACTTATATTATGGGGACAATCATGACCCTTTTACTAGCACAAGTAGAGTCTTGTTATGTTGGAGTCACTTTGAACAAAAATTTCACTATGATTAAACAATGTAGCTACCTGGTTGGCTGCATTCTCTGATATTTATGCAATACTGGAATTTCTTGTCAGAGATATTAAGTAATCTCGGACTTCTCATACTCTTCAAAGAAGTTCATTGTAAAGTGTTTCTATCTTCATTAATATTTGCAACAGCAGGCCCTACTCTGCGGTTATCCAATCTTATCTAATGATTTAAAATGAATTTGAAATGCTTGAATGATTGATTTTATAAAAATATCAAATTACACTCCTGTAGTTATTTTTGTGCAATTGATCTAATTAAAAATCTATGCAATGTTTCTCCCAAATCATGATTCTTTCTCTTCAGTAATTTATTCTGTTCTTTGAACCAGAGAGGGAGGGAACTTTTTAATTATTATTATTATAGCTTTTTATTTACAAGATATATGCGTGAGTAATTTTTCAGCATTGACAATTGCAAAGCCTTTTGTTCCAATTTCCCTCCCATCCTCCACCCCCTTCCCCAGATGGCAGGTAGACCAATATATGTTAAATATGTTAAAGTATATGTTAAATACAATATATGTATACATATCCACACAATTATTTTGCTGCACAAGAAGAATCGGACTTTGAAATAATGTACAATTAACCTGTGAAGGAAATAAAAAATGAAGGCAGACAAAAATAGAGGGATTGGGAATTCTATGTAGTGGTTCATACTCATTTCCCAGAGTTCTTTTGCTGGATGTAGCTGGTTCTATTCATTATTGAACAAATGGAACTGATTTGGTTCATCTCATTGTTGAAGAGAGCCATTGTTGAAGTATATAGTGATCTCCTGGTCCTGCTCATTTCACTCAGCATCAGTTCATGTAAGTCTCTCCAGGCCTTTCTGAAATCATCCTGCTGGTCATTTCTTACAGAGCAATAATATTCCATAACATTCATATACCACAATTTATTCAGCCATTCTCCAATTGATGGGCAACCACTCAGTTTCCAGTTTCTGGCCACTACAAAGAGGGCTGCCACAAACATTCTTGCATATACAGGTCTGTTTCCCTTCTTTAAGATCTCTTTGAGATATAAACTCAGTAGTAACACTGCTGGATCAAAGGATATACACAGTTTGATAACTTTTTGAGCATAATTCCAAATCACTCTCCAGAATGGCTGGATGTGAGGGAGGGAACTTTTTGAAAAGCCATGATAATGTAGGTCCCCTTGAACGAGATGAGGTGAGATCTTTCAAGACAGTTGTGAAAATCGAGTAAGGCTTCCATCTATTTCAAAGTTTGAGTAGGCCTGAAGGACTTTAAGCATCAAGTCAAGGGCATACTTAAGTTCCCTCCCTGCTATCCCCTAAGAGCATACTTAAATCCCCTTGTTATCCTCCTAAGACATCAGTGGCTTTCTGTTAGGTCAAATATGGGCAACTATGTACTTATTGGTCAAGTTCAATTTCTTGGGTAGTTCCCGAGTTTAGAATGTAAGAAAGATCCTCAGCCAATAAGGATGAGGGTCAGTGGTGGGAGGGGGTATTTGCGTTAGGGATAAAAAGTGTTGATCATGCCCCCTATGGTGCTTCCTCCCTTCGATTGTCTGCTCAATGGGTGGGACGCCCGATTCTCGAGAACGTATAATAAACTTCGCTTTGCTTCTAGATATCTCTCCAGCTTTTTTTTTATTAAATGCTGTACCACACACCCTGACCTGTTGGAAGTTAGAAATTTTAAAAGCTTTAAAAGAATGGGTAGGATGAAAAGCTGAGGCATATAGTTTTGCTATAGGCTCAAGAATACATAGGCTCTAAAAAAATAAAAAATAAATAAAAAAAAAGAATACAAAGTCTCAAAGATGCATTGAGAAAGTAAGTTCCCCATAAACCCTTCTGTATTCTTCCCCTCTATCTAGTCATGGTTTTTATAGTTATTATACTATAATTCTCTGAGTGATTTGATTTTTTTCTCAATAATATGTTATTTTTCCAATACATGTAAAGATAGTTTTCAACATTAGTTTTTTTAAAGACTTTGTGTTCCAAATTTTTTTTCTCTCTCTCTTTTTTTTTTTTTTTTTTTTTTTTTTTTTTTTTTTTTTTTTTTTTTTTTTTTTTTTTTTTTTTTTTTACCTCATCCTTCCCCAAAACAAGAAGCAATCTGATATGGATTAAATATGTGCAATAATTTTAAACATATTCCACATCTGTCATGTTGTGCAAGAAAAGTCAGACCAAAGGGAAAGATAACATATTCTATATTTGTCATGTTGTATAACAAAAGTCAGATTAAAAGGGGAAATAACCATAAGAAGGAAAAAGCAAACAAAATAAACAAACAAAAGGTGAAAATGCTATACTCGATCCACTTTCAGTCTCAATAGTTCTCTCTCTGTATGTGGATGGCATTTTCCATCCCAAGTCTATTAGAAATTGTCTTGAAAGTAATTTGAATTTTTGAAGAAGTGTAATCATCATAATAATGATTACTACTCTGGAAAAAGTTTTTAAAAATAGAAATCTAGCTGAAATCAAAACCATGTGAGAATAGAATAGATTATTCTTTGTCCTATTTGCTACTAAAGTTGTCCCAAAGATGCATCAGTTCATATCATAAGATATGCTAATCCCAATACTTTTAATTCAGTTAAAAAAAAGTTACCTTTTCTATAAGTGTAATAGTCCACAAAAGACTAAATATGTAAAAAAAATAATAATAATGGGTGTTCTTGACTGAGTCTTACTCAGGTCAGTAGTATGGGAATTTATATTTTATACTGGAACAAAATGAGATACTCATTGGTCATTCAATAGCAAAAGAAGTAAATCGCTAAAGCAGAAGGGAGCTCATCAGGGATAGACAGACAATGAGGACAATTCAAGTTGATTCAGCTGAGGGAAATCCCTTGCCTAAATTGCCCACTATGATCCACAAGTCAAGAATCAGAGACACCTTGGACCTCCTTGTGGCTGCTTTCTAGGTCATGAGGATGATCTTAACACATTCTAAGAACAACCAGCCTCATTTGCATGGAGGCAGGGATAAGGATGTTGTATTAGACTGGACTTGGAATCCTAACCTTAATTTCTCCTATATTCTGTACTTGTCCAGTTGATTTTTTAAAACATAAATAAAGGAGTTTATATAAATAAAGGATAATTTTATTCCCTTAGATTTTGTCTGTTTTAGTTTGCCAGGAACTTTCTTTGTTGTTCTCAATTTAGTCATGTACTGTTAGTTTTTCCCTCTTTCATGCCAAATTTGAGATTTCATGAAAATAACTCTGATTTATGCTTTTATTCATCCAAATCACTGTTAACAACAGCATTGAAAAGAACAGTATCAAAAAAAGCATCCACGTATTACACCACATTCATTTGTTGATTAAAATGCTTTGGGTCTAGCTAGGCAGGCAATTCTAGATTCAACTAAAATGTACTATTGTCCTCCCCATCTCTCTCCTTTTTGTACAAGGTGAAAATATTTCTCAAGTGGTTTGCTGGAATCTGGGCAAATCACGTTTATTGAATTTGTCTGGATTGATTACAGATCTGATTGATTTCCAGTCTTTAATCAAAAAAAGGAAATAAGATTAGTCTCCTCTGACTTGTTTTCAGAATCATAACTAGCCATTTTAGTACCTATGAGCAATTGTTATTTTGTAGTAAAAATAAGACAGAAACCTTGGAACACCTGTCCCTACTCCTTAGGCCAAAGGTTGCTTCTGAGAAGACAAAAGTGGTAGGGTAAGACATGTGAAAACAGTATGTGAGATATAGAAGTGCTTAAGAATATACAATTTCTTTTTTTCAATAATAGCTTTTTATTTTCAAAATATATACATAGTTTTCAACATTCACTCTTGCAAAATCTTGTGTTCCAAATGTTTCTCCCTCCCTTCCTCCATCCCCTCCCCTAGACTGCAAGTAATTCAGTAAAGGTTAAACATGTACAATTCTTCTATATATATTTCCACATTTATAATTCTGCACCCAAAAAATCATATCAAAAAGGGAAAAAATGAGAAAAAACAAAAAGCAAGCAAATAACAAAAAAGGCAAAAATACTATGCTGTGATCCACATTCAGTCCCCACAGTCCTCTCTTTGGATATTTGGTTTCTCTCCATCACAAGTCTATTAGAATTGACCTGAATCACCTCATTGTTGAAAAAAACCAAGTCCACCAGAATTGATCATCATATAATTTTGTTGTTGCTGTTATACAATGTATTTCTTCCTTCCTTTCTTCTTATTTTTTACTTTATTTATTTATGTTTGCTGCGGCAATTGGGGTTAAGTGACTTGCCCAATGTCACACAACGAGGAAGTATTAAGTGTCTGAGATTAGATTTGAACTCAGGTCCTCCTGACTCCAGGGCTGGTGCTCTATCCACTGCACCACCTAGCTGCCCGTACAATGTATTGTACTTCATTGTCAATCATTTTCCAAGGTCCTAACTATTAATCATTCTCCCCTCCTCTCCAAATGATAATTTTTACTTCAATCAAGTTGCTTTTATCACTATGCTCTGAATATTTGATGTTTTTTCTCACCCACTTCTCTTTACTTATGTTATTTCTCTACACAGAACACCTCTTCTTCTTGCTTTCGTCTATCCAAAACTCAAAGTCTAGCTCAGGATTTATCTTCTGTGAAATCTCACTTCACTCCTCTAAACTTTTCCTTCTTTGAACATTTTAAAGACAGTCAGAATCATATTGTTTATTGTTTGTTTCAAGTGTGAATTGTGCCCCCTCTAACTAAATTATAAACTTGAGGGCAAAGAACATGTCTTATGTTTTTGTATCTTCTAGTCCTATCATGAGTCATCCACAAAAAACTGGTTGATTGATTTCTAATGTCAGAATACAACTTCTAGAAACCTTTTTCTGGACCACAAATATGATCTTCTGTCCAACTTTTGTAACAGAAGAATGTTAGGTAGTTTATCCTACATAGTCCACAAGAGAGTAGTTAATAAGTTAATTTAAGTCTGAATGTTAATTTCCAACTTACCCTCCTGAGCACTATTTTTATTTTACTTGCAGCATTTGTATGACAACTTGTTCCTCAATAATTGCCACTGGAATGATGCCTCTCTGCCTTTATCTCTACACTCGATCCTGGGATCTTGAACAGAATCTCATCGTGCCATATCAGACCATAGGTACTGTACTGAGCTTAGGAAGTAAATATCAGCTTTAGCTTCATGGAATTAAGAATAGAGAAATTCAAAGGACTAATTAAAGATTAGGGTTAGTCTTGCCTTTTTAAAATTTTACTGGACTGGACTGGAAAGTTATTGAACAATCAATGTTTGATTTAATGCATCATCTATTATCTGAGTTTTACAAAAAATAATCATGATATATCCAAGTCAGATCTCAGATTCTGTAGCTTCATCTTCCATCATTCTCATTAGACTATAAGCGTACTTCATGTGGATAGAATGCAAAAGATCCATAATTGTTGCCCCCAAACTCTTCCATCAGTCTCTCCTGTATCTTCTTTGAGCCTGGCCATCCTATCAGTTAATCATGCTAGTAATCACAGGATCATCCCTAAAGCTTTGGGCTATCTCATCTCCCATACCTTAATGATCAAATCTTAGTGATTCTGCTTCCTATTTGCATTTATTCTTTATATTGAACTATAATGGTTACTATTATAGTTCAAACCATCATTGTATCTTATTTAGATTGGTCCTTCCTTGTCTCTAGACACTCTCACTTCCAGCTACCTTTCACACAAATGCCAAAATAATCTTATATATTATAACTATGTTATTTCCCCTACTCAGAATTTCTCAATCTGGCATTGAAGGTCCTCCATAATAAGACTTTGACATGCCTTTCCAGACAAATTATATATGATTTTCCTTTCAATCAAGTTGGGTGAGGTTGTCATTTCATGTCTCACCTATGATATCATCCATCTTCTTCAAGAATGAAGGACAAACAACAATAAACAATGCATTCACTTAGACCATCCATCCCTCATGCTTTCTGATTCTCAGAATTCTTTCCTTTAAGATTTAAACTCAAGTACTATATTCTTGATCTTTCTAGTGAATGCTCCCCTGCCTCAATTTACATTTGCTTATCTGTCTACTTGTTACTTTTCCTTGTAAATTCTCTGAAGTCCTTTTACTTTTGAAATTTAATATAGAAGATGCTAAATAAATGTCTGTGGAAGTGAATAACTCTTTCCATTTTCTCCAAGGACAGAATTTTTACAATTCACCTATATTCTGCAAATATCTCTTGATATCATCCATTCCTCACCCTCACTTTCTACTCTCATCTAGACTTTCTTTATCTTTCTCTGTAGTTATTCACTTAGGCCTCTTTTCTCCCTGCTGACCTCTTTGTGGAAGCAAGGGATATGATAGGATTTTCTGCTCATTATTGTTTGATCATAGCTTTGGAACAAGTCATTGAAATCTTGTCCTATAGGCTTATTGAATTTTGTATTTTTAGAAATTAAATAAAACTATAAACCACTTAATGTCTGGGACTGGTTTGATCCAAATCCTATAAGCTAGTCCAATACTATTTGTCTTGTAGTCATTCCATAAATGTGTAATGATGTGGGTGATTGTGGCTTAGAAATCTTTGGATTTGGAGAACTTGAAAGTTGAAAAATTAATGTTAATACATGATTTTAAAATGTTCTTATCAGATATAATGCTGTCCTAATCAGTGATCTAAACCATATGTGTGATATGATAGAGAGGGCCCTGCATTTGAAGACAGAAGAACAGAGTTCTAATATCAGCTTTGCAGCAAGGATAATGGATTATGGGTTTCACAGTCCCCTAAAAATTACATATTAAATATGTTCATTTTCTTGGTTACATTAAAAAACAGTTGCCTTTTAAAGATTGTTTTTAAAATTTTGTTAAATAGAAATTGAAGAAAGAGGTCAAGTTTTCAGAAATGGTTGGGTCTGATATATTTTCCATTTCTTCAGGAATTGTTCTTTTATGCTTAATTGTACCGGTGGCTTTTGGCGTCTTTGTGAATTTCAAGTGGCCGAAACAATCTAAAATCATCCTAAGAGTAAGTTACCTAATTTGTTGAGACTTGGAAGTCCTTAATATAAGACACATGCCAAAAATAAAGGAAAAATTATGGTATAGACTCACCTTTTGGATAAAACCCCCTAATTTTTTAGCTTGCTGAAAAGGAATTTTTATTTGAACTGCAAACTTTTTTTTTTTTTTTTAATTTAATAGCCTTTTATTTACAGGTTATATGTGTGGGTAACTTTACAGCATTAACAATTGCCAAACCTCTTGTTCCAGTTTTTCACCTCTTACCCACCCCTTCCCCCAGATGGCAGGATGATCAGTAGATTTTACATATATTAAAATATAAATTAGATACACAATAAGTATACATGACCAAACCGTTATTTTGCTGTACAAAAAGAATCAGACTCTGAAATATTGTCCAATTAGCTTGTGAAGGAAATCAAAAATGCAGGTGGGCATAAATATAGGAATTGGGAATTCAACGTAATGGTTTTTAGTCATCTCCCAGAGTTCTTTCTCTGGGCGTAGCTGGTTCAGTTCATTACTGCTCCATTGGAAATGATTTGGTTGATCTCATTGCTGAGGATGGCCAGGTCCATCAGAACTGGTCATCATCTAGTATTGTTGTTGAAGTATATAATGATCTCCTGGTCCTGCTCATTTCACTTCATCCTGTTGGTCATTTCTTACAGATCAATAATATTCCATAATATTCATATACCACAATTTATTCAGCCATTCTCCAACTGATGGGCATCCACTCAGTTTCCAGTTTCTAGCCACTACAAAGAGGGCTGCCACAAACATTCGTGCATCACAGTTTGCCTTTCCCTTCTTTATGATCTCTTTGGGATATAAGCCCAGTAGTAACACTGCTGGATCAAAGGGTATGCACAGTTTGATAACTTTTTGAGCATAGTTCCAAACTACTCTCCAGAATGGTTAGATTTGTTCACAACTCCACCAACAATGCATCAATGTCCCAGTTTTCCTGCATCCCCTCCAACAATCATCATTATTTTTTCCTGTCATCTTAGCCAATCTGACAATTGTGTAGTGGTATCTTAGAGTTGTCTTAATTTGCATTTCTCTGATTAATAATGACTTGGAGCATCTTTTCATATGACTAGAAATAGTTTCAATTTCTTCATCTGAGAATTGTCTGTTCATATCCTTTGACCATTTTTCAATTGGAGAATGGCTTGATTTTTTATAAATTAGAGTTAATTCTCTATATATTTTGGAAATGAGGCCTTTATCAGAACCTTTGACTGTAAAAATATTTTCCCAGTTTATTGCTTCCCTTCTAATCTTGTCTGCATTAGTTTTGTTTGTACAAAAACTTTTCAGTTTGGTATAGTCTAAATTTTCTATTT
Organism: Sarcophilus harrisii; assembly: GCF_902635505.1. Classification (NCBI taxonomy): domain Eukaryota; kingdom Metazoa; phylum Chordata; class Mammalia; order Dasyuromorphia; family Dasyuridae; genus Sarcophilus; species Sarcophilus harrisii. The sequence continues at coordinate 150,187,357 of NC_045431.1, forward strand.
TGTGATCAGTAATGATTTCTAGTTCTTCTTTGGTCATAAAGTCCTTCCCCTTCCACAGGTCTGAGAGGTAAACTATCCTGTGTTGAGCTGCAAACTTAATTAAAATTCCTACCACCTCCACCCCCAAAAGAGAATTCTTTGATTTAATACTTAAAGAAATATATTGAGGTATTGATTTGGAAAATTGAGGGACACTTAGGGATTGATGGAATGCAAACAGCCCAGATCACCTCATTTAGCTCAAGCCTTCCTTAAGCCTACAGAAAGATGGCATATTAATGTGATAATATTCTGGCAAGTTCCATACCTGACCTTCCCACCAGGTGATAGTCCACTCAGGTGCCCAGGTAAGATGTGTTCAGGGAAGGCTAGTACCTTTGGGTGAGGGGAGCTTTCTACTTTTGGTGTCCACCTCATCCACTTAGCTCATACTCCAAGAAGCTGTAGCACACACAGAGGCCCCACCTCATTAAACTGTTTTAGCACTTGGGCCAAACCAGCTTGAGGGTAATCAGGGGAACTAAAACCCTATGGTAAGTTGGGGGTGAGTGTGTAAAGACTTCCTCTGGTAGAATGAGCAGATGAGAACAGTTTGTTCCAACGGTTATGAAGGCAGGTGAAGCAGGTGCTGTTGAGTACTTCAGTTCAGCAACCCCATAGGGTATTATGACCTACAGTTTAAGAAGCTTTGATATGGCCTATTTACTAGAATTAGTCGATGGACACCTGAACTGCTTCCCCTACCTTCAAGTCTGAGACTTCAATAGTGAATCTAAACCATTTGGATCAACTCTTAATTGGCTGGGTCTAAAATGCAATCTAAGAGATGAAATGGAATATTACTTAAAATATTAAAAAATAACTTTTGAAGTCTATATATGGCAATGTTCTCTCACTCCATTTACACATACTTTTACTTTTAAGTCCTGACTGCCTACATTTACAAATTTGGAAAATTAACAAATTGCCATCCTTCTGACTTATGGTATAAAATTAAAAGAAAAAAGGTCAAACGTTTCCATTGAGGATACCTACTACAACTATCTCTGGAACCACTTCCCATTTGTCCTCCCAGATCTCTAGGTATGTCCAGAGGAAAATGTTAGCTACATGTGTTCACAGCTCTTGGAAAAGAATACTGGAACAAGAGATTTCCCCACAATCTTAGAATCAAAGGAGGCTAGAAACAGAGGAAGACTATTAGAGAATGTTCTATTCCATCAGCTCACCAGCCCACTGGGATTTACATCAGTTGTCAGTTTTGCAAGCTCTTTCTTCATATTTCTATCCTTGTCTCTTCTCCAGGATCAGGCTCTCATCCCCTAGCTCTGATTTCTGGTTGTTTCACTTTGTGAACATCAGCTTTAGTTAAGTACTCTTCCTTGTCTTGGCTTTCCCCATCCACTGGTCACTTCCCTAATCTCTTTGTTGCAAGTCAAAATGTAAGGAAAGAGGAAAGAAGAGAGGAAGAAACCCTCTTTCTTATAGTTGTTCTCCTTTTTCTTCTAGAAAAGAAGGATCTGTCTCATTTTTGGTGGTTTGTCTCCAATTTTGTAGAAATTTTCTGGGTTATAGGTTCTTCAAAAATCCCCCATCATATAGTAATTACAATATCAAAATGATCTCCAAACCTAAGCCTGACCAAATTGCAATTTCAGTTGGTTCAAGTGCCCCCAAAATACTCAATGCAGATTTTGAAGACTATCACAGAGACTATGTTTGTATTCTGAATTTGCTGAGACAGACAGATCTCCTTTGATTCTACTTTACTCGCTTCTATTCAAATGACATCTTTCAGCCTTTTAGGTCAGGAGTGAGGTAGTTAAATATTTAACAACAGGGCTGTTGGAGAAAGGAATGTATGCAAACATACCTTTAAATTTAATCTGCAGTATTAAACTTTGTTAAGTCTAGACAATTAACAAAACAATAAATTAATCCCTAATTTGTGGAAACTTCCAAAGTGTAAATCCTCAAACTGAAAATTTAACAACTTGGTCTTTTCTGCAAGGGAACTCCAACACATCCCTGGCTAGAGTCCTTACACAGAGACTCTGGCTGCTTATGCTAATATGAGATGGAGGAACCCGTGTATAGAGACAAAGTCTAATAGTCACATCACTTTGTTCACTGGTTTCTTGATCTGATACCTAACACTCAGGATTAGCTTTCTGTTTTTCAGTCTTGCTTGATTCTTCAGTGACCCCATTTGGGGTTTTCTTGACAAAGAGATTGAAGTAGTTTACATTTCTTTGTCCCACTCATTTTACAGATGAGGAAATTGAGGCAAACAGAGAAAAGTGATTTGCATAGAGTCACACAGCTACTAAGTATCTAAGGCTGTATTTGAACTCAGGCCTCCAGACCACAAACTCTATCCAATGAGCTACCTAGTTGCCTTATGTTATTATCTAAGCATAGACTCTAGTCTTCTGTGTGTTGATAAAAGTGAAACATTAGTTTTTGGGGAAAAGCAGAACCCCAGGAAATTCAAAGTGTTGCTTTTCAAAACTACATCTAAGATAGTTCTGAATTTCAGTTTAAAATAAAACTGTGTCCTCCACTAGGTTTCTGATCTACTTAATTGACAACAGAATTGCTTATCCACAAGATTTTGGAGTAGAAATTTTTTTGTTTTATTGTTTTATTGAAGACTCGGCATAACTTGTGGGGATATCTTGGTTTTCCCGCTATAGTTCCTAGCCCACGCTGCAGACAGGAAAGTTATTCCCAGAAGTTCTTCATTGGCTAGGCAATTCTGCTTTCTGTTTCAACTTTCCCTGCACTTTTACTCCAGAGACTTCTTGGAAATGTCTGTTGGGCTGCTGACCTAGGGCTGACTACAACCTTGGGAGGTAGATTCTAATATTATCCCCATTTTGCAGAGGAAGAAACTGAGATAGAGAGTAACTGGCCAAGGGTCAAACAGCTAGTAAGTATCTGAAATTGAATTTGAACTCCAGGTTGTTGTGAGGGTCAAATGAAATAATTTAAAGCACTTTGCAAACCTTAAAGCCCTACCTAAATGCCAGCTATTATTATTAGCCCTCTTTCACTTCCTTTCCTTCTTTCTGTTCTTCTTTTCCTTCCTTCCTACTATCTTACCAAGAACTTACTAATTCACTGATGAATGCAGGAAAGATTTATTTTACATTCTTGCAAGAATGGGTGCCTCGGTGAATAGACACACCTTTGAAACTCCAAAGACAGCATTTTATTTCCTATCTTGAAGCACAAGTTCCTTGCCTGATTCCCCATTAATAGGAAGTTACAAAAGTTACTAGACGTGAATCGTCACCCCTCATTATATAGCCAGTCCTGGATCCAAAGGAGCTTTCATTCTAGAAGGGGGAAAGTAACAGAGGAGGGCTAAAAGACAAAGAAGAAAAGACTCTTTTCAAATCTCAGGCCACCACCCCAGAATACAAGTCAGTCCCTGCTCCCAAGGAGTTTATATTCTTTTGGGGAAAGATAATCTCCACTCTTGATTATTACTTGATGTCCTTGTGAGTTTCAGTTTTTAAAATTTCATTTCTCCAATTTAATTTTCATAACTGTGGAAACCAAATAAATGCCCATCCATTTTTCATACTTTTCCCTCTCCCTGTCCCTCTCCCTCTTTCTCTCTCTCTCTCTTTCTTTCTCTCTCTCTCTCTCTTTCTCTCTCTCTCTCTCCCTCTTCCTTCCTTCCTTCCTTCCTTCCTTCCTTCCTTCCTTCCTTCCTTCCTTCCTTCCTTCCTTCCTTCCTTCCTTCCTTTTCTCCTTCCTTCCTCATTTCTCTCTCTCTTTCTCCTTGTTTCTTTATTTCTTCCTTTCTCAGAGATGCAATGAAAGTAAAATCCACAGGCCTTTTTTTGGGTATGGAGTGGGGATCAGAGAGAAAGAGAAGTCACTTGTTAAAAATCAATATTCCTTCAATGAACAGAAGCATCTTTGCTTGATGACTTTCTTGTGATTAATACCCAGCAAGGCAAAAATGGGTAGACATTTGCTTTCCAAAAGTGTTTATCATCGTCAGTGAGGTCATTTAGTGCTAAACCAATGGGAAAGAGAGTTCCTCTGATTATGAGGTTCTGTGAGATGTTTTTATTTGCAGGTGACATGATCCTAATTACATCAAATCCTGGAACAATTAAATTTCTCCTAAGGTAGATTCATTTATAATCCAAAATAATTTGGCTTATCAACATAAAAAGGGGTGGGGGAGAAAGAATATCTATTGACCAGACTCTGATAGACAATTGGATGGGACAACTCATAGACCTCATCCATCACTACAAATAACTTGCAAAAATACTGTGGACAGTGAATTCAGAGGACTAATGATGAAGCATGCTTCCCCAGTTTCTGACAGGTAAGGGATGGCTTCAAGGTACAGAATAAGACACACTCACTTTGAGCCCCTCATCAGCACTGAGATGCCAGTGTAGCCTATCCTTGGTATCTCCCTTCTCTGCCACAGATTAGTTTAGCTTTTTTTTTTTTTTTTTTTTTTTTTCTCTTTTCACAGGTTCTTCTGGGCTGCTGGTTCTTTCTGGATCAGCTCTGTGTGAGCCCATTGGTTTTATTTTTTTGTTGTTGTTAATGTTGTTATTTTCTTATATCCAGATCCTCAGAATCTCCACCTGGTTCAAAGTCATCTCTTCCTATATATAAGTCCCTTAGAGCTTGAACAAATCTTTCATTGAAAGGATTTTATTGATTTAAGAAAGTAAACAGGCTCTATTCACACATTTCAAATTGATTCAATTAAGAGACTCATTTTAAAATTTCATTTATTTTTAATACACATTGTTTTATGAATTATGTAGGGAGAGAAATATCAGAGCAAATGGAAAAAAACCATGGGAGAGAAAAAAAAAACAAAAAATAACATAGTACATGTTGATTTACATTCAGTCTCCTTAGTTCTTTCTCTGGATGCAGATGGCATTTTCTGTCCAAAGTCTATTGGGATTCCTTTGGATCACTGAACCACTGAGAAGATCCAAGTCTTTCATAATTTATAATCACATATTCTTGGTATTATTGTTTACAATATATTCCTGATTCTGTTTGTTTCGCTCAGCATCAGTTCATGTAAATCTTTGCAGGCCTTTCTATAATCAGCTTATTCATCATTTTTTATAGAACAATAATATTTCATTACCTTCATGTACCACAGCTTGTTCAACCATTCCCTAATTGATAGGTATCCACTCTTTTTCCAATTCTTTGCTACCACAAAAAGAGCTGCTACAAACAATTTTACACATGTGGGTCCTTTCTCCTCCTTTATGATTTCCTTGGGATATGGACCCAGCAATGGCGCTGCTGGGTCAAAGGGTATGCACAGTGTAATAGCCCTTTGGGCATAGTTTCAGATTGTTCTCCACAATGGTTGGATCAGTTCACAACTCTACCAACAATGCATTAGTGTTCCAGTTTTCCCCACATCCTCTCCAACATTTATCATTATCTTTTTCGGTCATCTTAGCCAATCTCAGAGATATGAGGTGGTCCCCCAGAGTCATTTTAATTTGGATTTCTCTAATCAATAGTGATTTAGAGCATTTTTTCATATAACTATAAATGGTTTTAATTTTGTCATTTTAATTTCATCATCTGAAAATTGTCTTTTCATATCCTTTGACTGTTTATCAACTGGGGAATGACATGTATTCTTATAAATTTGACACAGAAGAAACGCTCATCTTAACAATGTTAATTACTTTAAATCAAATGGGATAATCAATGAAACCTCTACAAACTTGAAAAGTAAGCTATACCTAATAAAGATCGAGTTTCATGTACATTCTTCATTATCTGCACTATTTTATTTAGTGTTTGCAAAATTCAGAGAGAAAAAAACATTTAAAAAAGAAACATACTAGAGATGGACAATGATTAGGGCCTAGCCTGGAACAAGTGGAGGAGGAGAGGACATAGATGGGTTCTATTACCAGGAGTACTATACCTACATCAATGAGATCAAAGATTCAAAGAATCAAAATATAGGTTAGATTCTGATTAAATCATGGGAGGAAATCTAGCTTGTTTTGCAGTTCAAATAAAAAAGATTTTAGTTTGAAATCTAGAAAACTATTTCAAAAATCAAGCTTAGTTTGTCTCTGGCATTTTGTCTCACCCTAAAAAGTATACATCTGCTTTATGTGAGGATGCCTTTTTCCTACCCATCCTGCATATGTCTTTGAAACTGGGACTATATTTACTCTTATGGTCTGCAATCAAACAAGAAGGCTATAAAGGGAACTGGTGATTCAGATCCTAGCTTTGGCATTATTACCTGTGTGACTTAAAGCAAATTGCTTCTTATTTCTGAACCTTGGTTGTTACTTATGTAGAGAAAATATTGGACTCGATGTTTTCTATAATTTGTAACAATGGTAAATCTGTGCTAGATAGGACAGGTTTTACTTTGTCATGTTTACACATGTTTTTCAACTTCTCATAAGATGGTGAGAAAGTGAGGAGAAAGGGTGCCACAGGAAGGAAAATGAGTCAGTTGTTCTTGTTTAAGAACAACTTTAGATTTAGTTTATTTGGCCATTTATTTGACTTAAGGAGGTAGTATGCGGGACTTAAAAGCATGTGTTTAGGATCAGAAGAATTGGATTTTAATATCAGCTCTCCTATTAATTGCTATATGTTTGTAGGATAATTTTTTAAATTGTCCTAAGACCTGGTTTTTTTCATCTAGAATGTGGAGATAATAAGACTTGTATTTTGGTCTATGCCTGATGAACACTTGCCTGCTGGTTTAAGTTCAATATTGGAATAACATGAGACTTTCTATATTATTCAGATTGATGTTTGTCCTTCTCAAAAAGGACCAATGGCATCATGAGGTTGGTGTTTTAACTTGTCCAATTAAATAGGATTTAAATGAGGCAGGCCTGTGCAAAGTCATCAGCTTTACTTTCTCCTCCAGAGTCATCAGAATCCAGAAGCAATACATGGGTCAAGATGACTAGCTAGATGTCCAGCTAAATTGGAAATAATCAGTAGAGGGAATACATTAGAATTAAAAAAGATTGGGAAAGGCTTCCTGTAGAAGATGGAGTTTTAGCTTGGATTTAAAAGAAGAAAGGGAATCCAGAAGATAAGAGTTAAGGAGGGAGAGAATTCAAGGGAAGGGGTACAGTTCATGAAAATGATCAGAGTCTTGAGATGGAATGTCTTGTTAGAACAATAACAAAAAGAATCTTATCTCTGGATTGAAGAGTATTTGGGGACTTGGAGGTGTAAGGTATAATGAGACTGACTTCAGGACCAGCACTCTATCCACTTATACCATCTAGCTGTCTGAGACTGGAAAGAGAGATCACTTATAAAAGCTTTAAATAGCAAAGAATTTTGGTTTTGATCCTGAAAGCAGTAGAGGTCATTCAACGATTAAACAAAAAGTTTACTTAGCAATAGGAGAAAAATATTGATAAAGATAGACATAAAGAGCAAAGTAAGTTGAGTCAGCTGAATGAAGCTCCTGTTAGAGAGACCCTCCAACTCCTCATGATTTATCTATACTCGGGCAAGGAAGAAGTACATCAACAACCTGAGCCTTTCTTTAGAGCCTTGTACCAGTCAAGTTTCCCTGAAGGTCTTAACATGTTTTTAGGAGAAATTAGCTTACCCTGCATGGGGAAAGTAAAGTTATCACTCCTACTTGCATTATTCATCTTATAGGGCTCCTATGAGGAAAATGCTTTGTAAACCTTATAGTACTATATAAATGTGAGCATTATTTGTGTACATGGAATAGATCTTTTTATCTTTTTCCATTCTTAACATTGTCATTTCATTGTGTGGGAAATTCAGGGAGGCAGAGAAGATAGTATAGCCAAAAGGCTATTACATTAATAGTGAAAAAAAGTCCCCTATTCTGTGAGGTTCTGGATCATTTAAGGTCCATGAAGATCCTTGTAGATTCTGGCTGAAGGACATGGCAGTTTGGACTCACATAGTCATCCTTTGGTTTTTGTGATAGCACTAAAAGGAAAGGACCAGAAGAAGGATATGAGCAGTGTTGACTTCTCAAACTTATAAGGTTTCCTTCAAGACTGAAAATGTTTCTCTTAAACCATGCTTGGTTACCTGTGTCCAGCCAAAGAAATACTAATCAGAAAAGACAGCAAAGAGAGAGAGAAATCGAAAAGATGAATTGACAGAGACACTGATACACAGATACATAGACAGACACTGCATAGACTGGAGACATGCAAAGAGAGTCAAGAGCCAGTCATTGATGATTCTATATCATACAAAGTTTGTGGTATGGTATGGTAGACAAAAAGGAAAGAGTGAGAGGAGCTGCCACTTTCCCTTTTAAAGCCTATTGAATGGCTAATTTTTGTTAGCTCTGTGGCCAGTTGTCTTTTGAGTCATTTACCTCTCCTTGAGGTAAATAGTCCACTTGAAGTAGTCCAGGGTCTCATAGATTAGGGGCTCACCTGTTTACCCCCATTATATCAGATTAGCTGTTTGAGAAGATGAGCTATAATGTAGAAAAGTTTTATCGAAGGAAAAATGATAGCAACAAAGGGGAAAATATGAAAATTCTAGGTCAGAGTTGGTATGTTCTAGAATAACAGAGTTTTATGGGATGGTGCTGGGGTAAAGGAAACACCAAATATAAATTTGGACTGCATAAAAATTTTGCCTAGGTTCACGCCTATCCAAAATTGGAGGAATATAATGAGGCAAAAAGTGCCTCCTAAACCTTCTGTCCTTTTACCTTCTCTCACAACCAACATTTATTTACTTTTAGATTGTTATTATACTGATTAACTGTGTTTTATTGTAAAGTGATTTCATTATTTATTGTTTTTCTTGTTTTTCTTTGTTTTAGGTTGGGAGCATTGTTGGGGTGATTCTCTTGTTGGTGATCACAATAGCTGGTGGAATACTGATTGAAGAATCTTGGTTTTCAAATATTCCCCTTCTGGTCGTCACTTTCTTGTTTCCTTTGATTGGACACATGTTTGGTTTCCTTTTGGCTCTTCTTACTCACCAGCCTTGGGAGAGGTAACCTCTGCTAAATGACCCCTATATCTCTTAGAGGAGAATAGCTTATGTTGCTAGTGTGCACGTGTTCTTGTGCCAACCTGTGTATGTGAAGAAGTGTTTTAAATGGTGGAATACTGGGAAGCAGAATAAATGTCCTCCTGCAAAAGGAGCTGGGGGACTTCCCCACTAATTATTTACATAGATCAAATCATATATCAAGTTTGAGGAACTATTTTATTCAAATTTTGAACTTTATCAACCAACCTGGCCAGAGCTGAATTATGGTCCACTTTTGGATAACCCAGCAGAATTGGAAAATAATGAAATACCCTGGGTCAACAATTAACAAAAGAACATTTAGTTAGATATGTTTTTTTTTAAATAGTGGTTACTTAGATGAAGATTCAAGGGTGCTGGAGAGGAAGTTTGACTATACCAGGATATTTTTTCTAATTTTTTATATGACACACTAATTTACCACTTCTTAGCAGTATGATTCATTATTAAAGATTTTTAAAGAATGGAATACTCAACAAAGCTATAGTATTTTACTCAACTTTCCTTCAGTCAGCAGGGCAGGATCAAATCTGAAGAGTCCTATCTTGAGATTACAGGGTACAGTTCTTGAGATTACAGGGTACAGTCAGACTCTTCTTGCACCAGGTCACCAGAATGAGGGAGTATAAGGTGAGACCCCAAAAGTATATTGGGTGACGTGGCAGGGTGTCTTGAGTCATTCCAAAAGAATTTCTAGGTATAGATCTTCAAATCAAGTGGGAAAGATTTTACTACCCAGCTAAGAGAGGACTAAATACATAACAATCTTTAGCAAAGAAAAAGTGTTTTAGCTATTATAAAGGGGAAAGAAGTTCCCTAATGGAACTAACTATTAACCAGAAGGAAGACACATTAATGGAAAGATACCATATGGTGGGAATATGCCATTGACTGACAGATTAAATTCACAGAGAAGTTAGCTGTAATAAGGAGAAAGCCAGTGATTGGTGGACTAACTCTAAAAGGGATTTGGCACCCTAAAAAGAATTAGCAAACATCTAGAGTATGAGCAGATATTTTATAGGAAAAATATAATTGGGGGTTTGTCATCATAACTTGGCTTTCTGATTGTATACAATAAGGTGGGATTTCTAGAGACCCCCCCCCCCACTTGGGGTGGAACTATAATCAAAAGTCCACTTGAACAAAAGACCCATTTAAAATTGAGATAAACCCCAAAGTGCCTTTCCTTGATTGCCTCATGAGTATTATAATCCTATCAATATTTCAAGTTTTCTCTGCTAATGCTCACCTAAGTACCCAGGACTTTGTACTCTCTTCTTGCACTGCCCTTAGGTGACTGGGTAGTGACAGCCTTCTGAGTCTATCAAGTTTCAGAGACAATTTCTTTGTATTTTAAAGAAAGAATTAGTCTAATCTACATGGAGGAACACTTTGCTACCCTATCTCACATTGATGTCAGATACTTTGAAACAGCATGTTTGTAACCAATATGTGTCACAGATGAGAGGGTCAATCCCAGGTCTCTGTTGACTTTAAGCCTGGTTTTACATAGTCATGATCATTTCACAGATGACAAAGCTATTTATAACTATGAGATACTACTAATAATATTGGTGATGGTGGTGATGTTGAATTATAGAGGAAGAGTATGGAAGGAATTAAGGTTATTTGAAGAAAATCAGATGAAACATGACATTTAAAAATCAATCATAAATATTTATTAAACACATACCATGAGTCAAACAGTATGTGCTGGTGACACTGAGACAAAAGTGCAACAGTTTTGCCCTCAAGGAACTTTTATTCCATGGGAAAGAATACATACATATCAAAGAATGAATTAGAAGGCACTTATTAATCACATTTATGCACTTCTTATACACAAAGCACTATGCCAAAGTGGATATAATTGGAAAAGAGAAATAGTCTCTGTTTTCAAGGGGTACACATTTTAAAAAAGGGAGACAAGGGTTCAACTATATATTTTATGTCCATACCTTTTGATGGTGCTGGGATTTTGGAGGTACAAACTTGCTTTATCCATTCTTTAGTAGGTGTGGCTAATGGGAAGGTGGGGATCTATGAGACTCATAGAAGCAGTTGCCGGGTCCCTTTTTGACAAGGGTTGATTACTTGGAAGGAGGTTGGGTATAGTTTTGGGGACCATTTCGAGACCAGTTTAGGCTGGAAGGTGAGCTGATTATCTCAAGGGGCTCTTAGGAGCAGAATTCTGGACTGACTCCTCCCATAAGGCTATGGTTGCAAGGTTGTGGTAGTTAGATTTGCCTGGGATGTGCTGCCTCCACTCTCTCCCTCAGTGGACCCTCTTATTACAATACGAGTTAATTTTGAGGGGGAGTACTAGCATCTGGTAGCATCAAGAAAGGTCTTATGTAGGAGATGGCATTTGTATTTAGCTTTGAAAGAAGCTAGGGATTGTTAGAGGCAGAGATAAAGGTGTGGGAATATATTTAAGGAATGGTGACATCTTTTGGAAAGGAACAAGACAACAGATGAAATGTGTTTGAGGAGCAGCAAATGGGCCATTTTGGTCAGGATAAAGAACACATGAGGGGAAATAATGCACGCTGTGTCTGGAGATCTATTTTGGAGACAGATTGTGGAGGTAAAGAGAAGCATTTATATTTATCCATGGAAGAACATGGTCAATTTTTGGATTTTTAATTTAGTAAATGTGTTTGGATTAGATGAAGATGGATTAGAGAAAGGAGAAACTTGGGGGGAAAGTTAGGAAGTTATTATAATAGTGCAGGGAAGAGTCTAATATAGGGAACAATTTTGTGAGTAAAAACAAGGGGAATAATGTGACATACATTGTGGAGGTAAAAATGATGACTAATTTGCAGCTAAGTGGTTCAGTGCCCAGTTTGTCAGAAAGACTCATCTTTTTGAGTTCACATCTAGCTTCAGGCAGTTATTAGGTAAGTGACTCTGGGCAAGCCATTTAATTCTGTTTGCCTCAGTTTTCTCATCTGTAAAATGAGTTGCAGAAGTATCTTTGCCAAGAAAACTTCAAATGGGGCCATTAAGAGTTGGACATGACTGAACAATAACAAATGGATATGGGGTAAAGGAGAATGAGAAGTCAAAGATGATATGGCAGTTGGAATGTGGGTGGTTGGAAGGTGTCAGAAGCAGAAATTCAATCTAGGTATTCCTTACTCCAAACAAGGTCCTCTACTCACTATGTTATGTTATATCTTATAAACATAAGCTGTTATTATTGACCAAATTTTACTTAAATCATATTCTGATTGGCAGATGCAGGACCATTTCCATAGAAACAGGAGCTCAGAACGTACAACTGTGTTCCACGATGCTTCAGTTATCTTTTACTTCAGAACAAGTGGCCCAGGTATTTACCTTCCCTTTGAACTATGGATTTTTCCAGATGCTGAATGGATTTTTCATTATTGCAGGTTGGTGCATCCTAAGTATAATACCTATACATTTTTAGTACTTGAATTGGGATGGGAAGAGCCATCTTCTTTCTTTTTTTTAAACTTTGATGTTTTTTATTCTCTTACTTATATAGGTCTTATATTTCAGTTAGTTTTTTCATTTTATTTTAAATTTATAAAATAAAACAAACATTTCCATAATATATTACAATAAAGAAGCCATATGTACATGAAACTGTGAATCTACTATACACAATTTGCTATTCTTTTCAAATATACAACAAAATTGTGGAGTAAGTTAGAAATTTCCAGGCACTTTAGATTTCTGCCACAGACAGAAAATTGCCATGAAATGAATATAAAGGAGCAAAAATAAAGGAGTAAAGCAATTGTCCTCTTAAGACACCCTGAGAAGACATTAGAGAAGATTTTAGAGACTGAGGTTTGTCCTGAATGAAGTGTAACATCTCTAAGTTGACTCTACTGAATCAACAAACAGTAGGCTCTGAGGGAAGCGGGCTAAACTTTTAGAAATTTCATCTCAGGAGCTTTTATACCACAGCCTCAGGAACTTTCATTTTACTTCTTTTTCAGAGGGCTTGAAAAACTCTCTGTCTCTCTCTCTCTCTTTCTCTCTCTCTTGAAAATATCTTAATATTTATCTGGCTTGCCAAAAAGCACTGTGATTATGGTGCTTATGGATCACACTTTCCCTTTTTTTGAGCATTGACTTTAATAGCACCTTGATATACTTTCATTCTGATATTTCTGGGGAAAGCAGAAAATTTAAAACAGATCTTTGGATCAAGCTTCATAGGGAAATATATAGGCCAATCGATGAGATTTTTAAAAATTAAGCATATGTACCTCAAACAAACCAGGATACTTTCAGAAGTTATATTCCAAGTTCCATTATTTAGAAGTTTTCATGAGTAACTATTAACTAAGAAGAGTAATAATTGGGGGTCAGCAGGGGAACAAGGATTTTATTGGAGCATTGCCAATGGAGCTGCGCAATAAACATAAAAATGAACTTTTTGGGGGGTTGTATATCTTTCACAACACTGGCCCTCATGAACTAATATTAAATATTACCTGATTTCAAAGGTTTCTGAAAAAAAAAATCAGATTCCTAGGCAATCAATTGTAAAATATTCATGAATGCCAAGCGCTCTGTAAGGGCATATTAGAGACTTGCAGATAAAACATGACAGGTCCAAGAAGTCACAGAAAAATACATATTATTAATCTTGTTGGTTAATGAATTTATTCACTGAAGCAAATTGTCATTAACATTTAACTGGTTCCTATTACTCTGTTCAAGTCAACTGGATTGAATTATTATTGGTGGAATAATAATAATAACATAATGTTAAATAAGAAAAATCATATCAGAATGAAACTCATTAGTTTCCAGTATTTCTATGCTGGTTTTTGGTTTTTTGTTTAGTTCAAAGTCTTTCACACACATGCACGTGTGTGTTTGTATATAAATTGGAAACAAGTGGCTGTGATAAAATTTGAACTCTTGAAGCCTTTCTAAATCCAATGATTCTATTTCACCATGATTAGGGGGTTACTTTAAGCTCCATTTTTTTTAATTAGTTGTCTCCTTCCTTCTCTTCCCTTACAATTAGAGGTTTATTTTTAAATTAAAAAATAAATGCCTGAATTGCAATTAGTTGACTGAAATAAAAATAATTTTATTATTATCCCTATGAAATGGCTTATAACTGTCATGTGTCTGTCTTTCCTGAAGTTTATCAGACATACAAAAGACTATGTAAGAAAAAGCATGAAGAAAAGGACCTTGACTGCAATGAAGTATCTGAACTGAAGGAAACAGCTGCCAGGAGTGAGGTGACTTCCTTTCTGGAAAGGGTTGAGGAGTCAGTGTGACCTTGTAGCTGTCATGACAACAGACCCAGTGGAGCATGATGCCGAATGATGGCCCTTTCTTCACCAAAACTCTAGTAACTGTTGGCCCACAAATCAATTCATCTGTTTCAGATGCTATTCCTGAACTGTGTAGACAGAATCTATTTGATTAATTACTATATGCACTATGAATTGGTAATGTGATCCCTTTTGGGAAAATATCTTGTTCCCTTTTGGGGGGGAATTAATTTGGTACGTTAATAGTCTTGCCTAAATAGTATTCTTATGTATGAATACTTTTAATATAATAATATACTTGCAAATCATTTTATAACCCTTCTTTTGCAGTTGATGTCATCTAGATTGAGCCATAAATCATCCCTACTGCCTACTGGGCTTATTGACCTGCTTGTTTATTTAAATTCAATCCAAAGGCCAGTAAATAGTATAGTGAATAGAACACTAGTACTTCTCATTTGTAAAAAAGAAGAAAATAACTCTTTTGCCTAGATGCCAACTGACTAAGGAACAGTTAAGCAATCTGTAGTTATAAATGTTCTTTGCTATAAGACAGAGTAAAATAATTATGAAGTGTTCAGAGAAGTATGAGAAGATTTAGGAAGAATGGGGGCAGGTTCAAGAAAATAACATACTAACGATAAGAAAAAATGAACTGAAGGCTGTACAGTTATAATTACCAGCTTTGGTCCTTGAGATGAGTTGAGAAAATGCCTCTTTGCAGAAGCAGGTTTGTAATACTGTGGGTATGGAATACTGTGAATCTTGCCAGACATGGCAATGCGATTAATTTTTTGAAGTGATTTTTTTTTCCCTTTTAAAAATATTTTTGCTACAAGGAAAAGCACATTGGGTAGGAGGGGGGAAAGGTTGTATATGGAAATGTAATTTATGTAAAACAAAAAGAATCAATAAAAATGAGAAAAATAAACATTAGACAACTGTTATAAGGATTAATTAAAATAATGTATGTAAAGCATATTAAACTTGCATAGCTCCAACTCCATATTGGTTATGCCTCTTCTCTGCTCCATCCTAAATTCTTTATACCCACTTATTAGCTGAGTGAACTTGGGTTAGTTGCTCTCTCAAGCCTTAATTTCCTTGTTTGTAGAATGAAGGAAAAGGCTTTTAAAATTCCTTCTAACATAATTCTGAATCTTTGATTCTATGTTCCTATGAACTTTCCTTTCTTTGTATCTTCTGGATTTGGGGGAACTTTTTCCCACTCTGATCATCTCTTAACCCTATATTCCCTCAGTAGAGATTTTCTCTAGATAATTTATTCATAACAATTCCCTATTTCCAGCAGACTGTAAATACCCCAAAGGAAGGAATATATCCCTTACAAAACCCATAGAACTGACATAAAGTGGTTTCCAATTTAAAGAATACCCATTCCTGACACAATTTGAGGCTATTTGGTCATCAGAGCCCACTTTCCCCTTTTTTCTTCAGGCTACCTATTAACCACAGCCTTTAGTGCAAGAAGTCAAATTTAGGTTCCTAAAATCTAAAAGTCTCCAGTTTCACTAAGCTTCTTAGCTTACAATGAAAATAGGGTAAATCAGAGATGAGGCACTTATTCTAGCACCCTTGATGGTGTTGAGGGGTCATATTATACAATGTGTTTGCAAAAGAAATCCCTAGCTTTTGGAGTCCTTTCTCCTAAGGCCTTAGAGAAGTGAATTATTAGAGATGTATAAAGTTTCATTTATTTAAACGGTGTAGTAGGATTTTTTTTAAGTGTGATTCATTTCTTTACAATTTTATTTTGTAAATATACCTTAAACCTTTTAAGTTTTAATATAACAATAATGATGTTCAATTTTCTTTTCTTTGAAATTGAGAAAATGCACCTCCCTCATGTTTTAATAGGGGTGAGAGACTATGACCATGAGATATTACATATAGATAGGATTGGTGCCTGTCAATCAATAAGCATTTATTATGTGCCTTTAATATGCCAGGTCCTGGGCTAAATGATGAAGATGCAAAGAAAGGTGGAGGAGGGAAGAAACATTACTTGCTCTCAATGTGTTTACATCCCTCCACCGAGGGAGAAAACACATTTGTAACTACAGGATGTACCTAAAAGATATATATAAAAATGTAAACCCGAGGGTTGTTAGGATCATGACCTATGAAGATTTAAATGCCCTAGTTCATAGTAATTCTGCCTTTGGCAGTATAGTTATGAAACATGAATGGCTTATGATTATGCTTCCAGTTAAGGAGGTAAAATTTTGTTAACAATGTTACATTAATATTGATTTAAGAATGACTTTGAGTGAATAAGTAATTTTGTCTATTATAAATATCCAAATTAACTACAAAGGACATATAAAGAAAGGAGCTATCTTCATTCAGAAAAAAAGCTGGTAAATAGAAGTACATATAGAATCATTTTACATATACACATACAGAGCCTTATTTGTGTCTAATATAGCCATCTCTAGGGTGGGATAGAGAGAAGGAAGAAAAAAAAGAAATTTATAAATATAAATTTTATGTATATATAAATTTATTATATATGTAGTGGAATAACCAATTGTACATAATTTTTAAAAAAGCAAAAGTTTCTGGTCCTAGAATGTAGATTCTGATCTACTAAGATGGTTTATCATGGAACATTCTGAATATGGCAAAAATTTCATGATAAACATTTTGTTCCAAACAAAACAAAACAAATACACAGTGTCCAGCTGCTTCAGTTCTCAGTTTAGTCCCAGGAAAGAAATGTTATCTTTTCCCATGTGGACACCAGAATTGTCTCATGACCTCAAGTCACAAAAAAAAAGGTCCTAGGAAATGCAAAAATACAGGCCCAAGTTCAAATGTTTATGAAAAATAAAATTAGAATAGTTAGATGCAGTCTTTAAAAATTTTTTTCAATAATATTTTATTTTTCCAAATATATGCCAAGATAGCTTTTAACATTCAAAAACCTTGAAATTCCAAATTTGCAAAACCTTGTATTACAAATTTTTCTTTCTCCTTCTCTTGCTCTCCATTCCCAAGACAGCAAGCAATCCAGCATAGGTTAAACATATACAATTCTAACAAACATATTTCCATATCTGTCATGCAGCACAATAAAAATCAGATCAAAAGGAGAAAAATACAAGAAAAAAAACCAAGCAAGCAAGCAAACAAACAAACAACAACAACAAAAAGATGAAAATACTATGCTTTGATCCACATTCAGTCTTCATAATTCTCTGTTTGTGGACTACACTTTCCATCCCAAATGTTTGGAATTGTCTTGAATCACCTCATTTCAATATTCATTTTTGCAAGACTTTATTTCCACTATGCCCAAAGGTATATCGAACTGTGCATATCCAGCAGTGTTTCTACTGGGCTTGCATCCCAAAGAGATTATAATAGAGGAAAAGGGACCTTTTGTTTGTGGCAGCCCTTTTTGTAGTGGCAAGAAACTGGAAACTGAGTGGATGCCCATCAGTTGGAGAATGGCGGAATAAGGTATGGTATATGAATGTTATGGAATATTATTGTTCGATAAGAAGTGACCAACAGAATGATTTTAGAGAGGCCTGGAGAGACTTACATGAACTGATACTAAGTAAAATGAGCAGAACCAGGAGATCATTGTACATGGCAACAGCAAGATTATAAGATGATCAGTTCTGATGGGCATGGCTCTGTTTAACAATGATCTCATCTGATTCAGGCCAGTTCAAATGGTTTTGTGATGAAGAGAGCCATCTAAACCCAGAGAGAAGCCTATGGGAACTGAGTGTAGAACTCAACATAATATTTTCCCTTTTTTTTTTTGTTGTTGTTTGCTTGCATTTTGTTTTCTTTTTCATTTTTTTCCTTTTTGATCTGATTTTTCTTGTGCAATATGATATTTGTGAAAATACGTATAGAAGAAATGCACATATTTAACATATATTCGATTACTTGCTGTCTAGGGAAGGGGATGGAAAAAGGGAGGGAAAAAATTTGGAACACAAAATTTTGCAAGGGTGAATATTGAAAATTATCCATACACATGTTTTGAAAATAAAAAGCTTTATGAAAAAAAGGCTTTATGTTCCAAGTTTTTCCCCTTCCCTTTTTTCCTCTCCCCTCCACAAGACAGCAAATAATCTGATATAGGTTAAACATGTGCAATCCTTTTAAATATATTTCCATATTACTCATGTTGTACAAGAAAAATCAAAGCAAAGCAAGAAAACCATGAGAAAGAAAGAAACAAAAAGGTGAAAATACTATATTTCGATCCACATTCAGTCTTCATAGTTCCCTCTTTGGATGCAGATGGCATTTTTCATCCCAATTCTATTGGAATTGCCTTGAATCATCATATTGTTGAGAAGAACCAAGGCTATCACAGTTGATTAAGATGCATTTTTTTTTTTTTTTTGTGCTGAGGCAATTGGGGTTAGGTGACTTGCCCAGGGTCACACAGCCAGGAAGTGTTAAGTGTCTGAGGTCAAATCTGAACTCAGGTCCTCCTGATTTCAGGACTGGTGCTCTAACCATTGTACCAATTAGCTGCCCCCAAGAGGCAGTTTTTAAGAGACAAACAGAACCCACTTTAAAGTGAATTCCAAGAATCTCTTAATGAAGGCTATTTGTGGGTAGAGGATGAGTCAAGAAGATAATGTGAAAGTCAGCATTTTTGCCCAGTTCATCCAACATTTCTTCTCCACAGTAACCACAGAAAACATACCCTACCAAATTCTGATTGGGAAAGCAAATAACAACAAAAAATGTTACTAGAAGCTTTTCCTGCCCAGAGCACCCTAGAAGATAGTAGATGAGAGATCTGCAGACACTGAGAGGAGTCAGGGAAGGAGGAGTAGACGGGAGCTCTGCACAGTGGTAGCAATACAACTTAGGAACAGTAAGGATATTGAGACAGAGAACGTCAAAGCAAAAAGCAGCTGGGCCGAAAGAAATCTCAGGGGGTCTGTGAAGCAGTGCTGGGCACAGGAACAGTTGCCAGCTGGCAGTTTTGTCATATATTACTCAGCTCCTACATCACAGTTTCTAAGGTAGAGAAGAAAAGTCATGAATGAAGAGAGGCCCAAGCTATGTACAGAGCAAGGAATGAATTTCAAAAACTCAGTAGTGTGACTGGGAATCAGAGACCAGAATGGGTACCCAGTTCTAACCCTCAGTCACTCTGAACTTGTAGAACTCCCTAGTGAGCTAACCATGATTGAGTCAAGCCCACACAATCCAACAGACCCAACCCTGAGTCAAGAACCTGAAGAGCCCAGATGAAGCGCCAGACCTTTCCCCAGACCACACTGCTTCAGAAGGAGTGAAAACTTGTCATTGTTGATCAGTCATCTCAGTCATAGCTGACTTTGATGTTTTCTTGGCAGAGATACTGAAATAGTTTACCACTTCCTTCTCCAGCTATTTTGTGGACAAGGAACTCATGTTTGCCCAGGGCCACATAGCTTTAAACTCAGATTTTCCTGACTCCAGGCCTGATGCTCTACCCACTATGCAGGGTGAAATATTCAGAACCCCAAACTGAGTTGTGAGTTTGGTCACATCCAAAAGGTCCTCCATCAAAAGACAGGAGCTCAAACCAGACATCCTCCTCAGAAGTGAGCAGTATCTAACACTTAACATGAAGTACAAAGTCAAGAAGGAGATGGGAAGAATGAGAAAATAAACAAAAGAATCAGACCATAAAGAGCTGCTATAGTGATGGGAAGCTTCATGCGCAGAAAGGAAGTCAGTGACTTGAAAACATCTAAAAGCCTCAAAGAAACATGATTGGACACAACCTCTATGAGTATTATTAAAAGAATTAATGAATAATTGAAAAAAGAGCAAGAAAAATTTTTGTGGTAAGTCTTTTTGTAGTGGTAAGAAACTGAGTGGACACCCATCAATTGCAGAATAGCTGAATAAGTTATGGTATATGAATGTTATGAAATATTATTCTGTAAGAAATGATCAGCAGGATGATTTCAGAAAGATTTGGAGAGACTTACATGGACTGATGCTGAGTGAAATGAGCAGAACTAGGAAATCATTATACATGGCAATAGCAAGATTATCAAATCTGATGGACATGACTCTCTTCAACAAAGAGATGATTCAGGCCAGATCCAATGATCTTTTGATGAAGAGAACCATCTGCACCCAGAGAGAGGATTGTGGGAACTGAGTGTGGATAATAACATAGAATTTTCTTTCTTTCTTTTTTTTAATAATTATAACTTTTATTGACAAAACCCATGCCTGGGTAATTTTTTACAACATTATCCCTTGCACTCACTTCTGTTCCGATTTTTCCCCCTCCCTCCACCCCCAGATAGTAAGCAGTCCTATACGTGTTAAATATGTCACAGTATATCCTAGATACAATATATGTGTGCAGAACCAAACAGTTCTCTTGTTGTACAGGAAGAATTGGATTCAGAAGGTAAAAATAACCTGGGAAGAAAAACAAAAATGCAAATAGTTTACATTCATTTCCCAGTGTTCTTTCTTTGGGTGTAGCTGCTTCTGTCCATCCTTGATAATTGAAACTGAGTTTGATCTTCTCTTTGTCAAAGAAATCCACTTCCATCAGAATCCATCCTCATATAGTATCATTGTTGAAGTGTATAATGATCTCTTAGTTCTCCTCGTTTTACTTAGCATCAATTCATGTAAGTCTCTCCAAGCCTCTCTGTATTCATCCTGCTGGTCATTTCTTACAGAACAATAATATTCCATAATATTCATATACCACAATTTACTCAACCATTCTCCAATTGATGGGCATCCATTCATTTTCTAGCTTCTAGCCACTACAAACAGGGTTGCCACAAACATTTTGGCACATACAGGTCCCTTTCCCTTCTTTAGTATCTCTTTGGGGTATAAGCCCAGTAGTAGCTCTGCTGGATTAAAGGGTATGCACAGTTTGATAACATTTTCAGCATAATTCCAGATTGCTCTCCAGAATGGTTGGATTCACAAGATAGCATTTTCACTCTTTGTTGCTGTTTGCATTTTGTTTTCTTTCTCAATTTTTTCCTTTTTGATTTGATTTTTCTTGTGCAGCAAGATAATTGTATAAATATGTATAGAAGAATTGCACATTTAACATATACTTGATTACTTGTTTAGGGAAGATGGTGAGAGGAAGGGAGGGAAAAAATTTAGAACACAAGGTCTTGCAAGAGTGAATGTTGAAAATTATCCATGTATATATTTTGAAAATAAAAAGCTTTAATAAAAAAAATACTTGGTGGGGGAGAAAAAGGGACAAAAAAAGATTGTGAAAACCAAATAAGAGCAATAAAGGAAAAAACTGAAAAAGAAACGATTGCTAATTCAGCTTACAAAAACTTTTGTTTCAACTTTTCCCCTCCTTCCTTCCACCTCCTCTCCTAAATGGCAGGTAGTCCCATACATATTAAATATGTTAAATTAAATATTAAATACAATATATTAGGGAATATTTATTTATACATATTTATACAGTTATCTTGTTGCACAAGAAAAATCGGATTTTGAAAGAAGATAAAAATAACCTGAGAAGAAAAGAACAAAAATGCAAGCAAACAATAACAGAAAGAATAGAAATGTTATGTTGTGGTCCATACTCATTGCCCAGTGTTCTTTCTCTGGGTGTACCTAGTTCTGTTCATTATAGATCAATTGGAACTGATTTGGATCCTCCTCTCATTATTGAAGAGAGCCACGTCCATCAGAATTGATCAGCATGTAGTATTGTTGTTGAAGTGTATAATGATCTCCTGATTAATGACACAATTTCAAAGGGCTCAATGAAACTTTCAATTCACCTCCAGAGAGAGAACTGATGGATTCAGAATGCAGTTTGAAGCATTCCCCCCCCACTCTTTTTTGAACATAACTAATGCAGAAATTTGTGCGGAAAGTCTCTCTGCTTAAAATAAAAGAAAAGAAAAATGTGAAAAAATAAATAAGTTCTAATTCAGCTGAAGGAAAAAGACAGGGATAATCAGAACCATTAGTCCTTCCATGTTTCACTCCAGACATCTGTTTGTCCTCTGAAGTCTGGCCCTGAGAGCCAGAAGATTTAAAATGGTTCCTTTACTTTGCTGCTTGTCCTTAATTTGGAACCTTTGCTTCTCTCACTGAGGTTCCTTTGTTCTGAGTGGTGTTTTTTTATATGTATGGAAGAAAACCAAGTACTATATAGTGCTTCTCTCTTCTCTGTGTATTCTTTTCCCATTATCTTTGATGGCTCTTATTTACTTCATCATCATCATCTTTTTTATTATTTAACCCTCAGTACAAGGAGGTGATTAGAAAAAACAAAATAAAACAAAACATGAACAAAAATCATGAAATTAGGGTTAAGTGACTTGCCCACGGCCATACAGCTAGGAACAATTAAGTGTCTGAGGCTGGACTTGAACTCAGGTCCTCCTGACTTCAGTGGATAGAGCCTGTGCTCTATCCACTATGCCATCTAGATGCCCCACATTGTAAAAGTCTTTACAGGTCCAGGCTATTCTTACTTCTTCTATGGCAAAAAATACAAGGTAATCTCAGAGGTGAGACATTGGAGTATGGAGTGGGACTGGTGGTGAAAAGCACTAGGAAAAGCCTTTTGCAGAAGGTGGAATTTCAGCTAAATCTTGAAGGAAGCTAAGAAAAGATGAGGGAGAACATCCTGGGAATGAGGAAAAGCATGGAGTCAGGAGTCTTTTGTTGGAAGAATAGTAAATGTAGTTAGTATCCAACTGGATGGTTTTTGGCAAACTGCTTTTCCCCCCCTCTTTCTCTTAAAATAAATTTTTATTGATATAAAACAATGGTTTTTACATTTTCTAAAATTTCCCCTCTTTCTCTCTCCAAACTCCCAGAAAGTCATTCTATATAGCAAAGAATACTTTTTTTTTTTTAAAGGGAAGAAGAAAAGATTAGTAAAACCAAACATTTTTAAAATGTGAAAACAAATTCAGTGTATCATATTGTGGACTTCCACCCTAGTAAACAAATTGAGAGAAGTTTTCTCTTATTTCTTCTTTGGAACTATACTTATTCTTTATAACTTTGCAACAATCTCATTCTATTATTGGCCAGCTTGAATCCTAGCAGAAACAAAGGGAATTGAAACAGTGAGATGTATATATTGCTTCTCTTCTAGAGTTTTTATAATATAATTATTTTTAGGTTGCTTATCTATTTAGAATGTATTGTGGAATACAACGTAAGATAATTCATTGAGCTTAATTTCTGCCAGATTGATTTGCAGTTTTCTTGGCAGTTTTTGTCAAAAAAGGAGTTTTTTCCTAATTGATTTATTTATTTCATTTTATTACTTCTTTTCTCAACTCTAGGCATTTTCTCTGGCTGTTCTCCAGGCCAAGGAAGACTCTCCTTCCTTTGCTTTGGTTTGATGCTGACCTCCATAGATTTCCTTAGGTTCCAAATAAAATCCCACCTTGTTCAGGAAAACCTCTCTAGGTCTACTAAATTCCAGTGTTTTCTCTATTTCCTAATTATTTTGTATATAATTTACTTCATATATTTGTTTGCATGTTGTCACCCCCACTATATAGAGAGCTTCTTGAGATCAGGGACTGCCTTTTGCCTTTAGTACAGTGATGGCATACAAGAGGAGCTTAATAAACATTTATTATCAAATTTTGGATTATTGGATTCCATTGTGTCTGATTCTCCTTTGTCTAGTCTGTTCCACTGATCTATTTTTAAACCAATACTAAGTGGTTTTGATTATGGCTACTTTATTATATAGTTTGAGGTCTTGAAGTATTGGTACAGTATAGACATGCGCACTGAATAATGTACCAGTTATCGAATTTATACATTTTTTTGTGTGTGTGCTTTGGTAAGAGGATGCCCAGATAGTTTATGTATTTTATAACTATTTTGAATGGAATTTCCCTTTCTTTTATTGCTTCTTGGTTTTGTTATTATCATAAAGATATGATTTAAAAAAAACAAATTAAGAAAAAAGATACTGTTTGGAATGGGGAAAGATTTAGTGAGGAAGTTTAATTTTGTTGAATTTAAGATGTTTATTTGACATTCAGTTCAAGATGTCCAATAAGTAGTTTGTGATGCAAGACCAAAGGTTTTCTGAAAGGTTAGAGCTGGAATAAGTAGATTTGAGAATATCAGCATAGAGATGATAATAAATTCCATGAGAGATGGTTATAATAGAAGTAGACAAGACAGCTGAGTTATATGAAAGAATGAAGTGAATTCTTCTCTAACAGATGAAGTTCTCTTAACAAATAAAGAAAAATATAACAGTCCTGATGAAGAAATTCAGAAAGTCACAGTCCTTTGTCCATTCCCAATTATCATAGGGAATCTCTGTGTCTGTGGACACTGGGAATGGATTGGCCAGGGATGAGCTGCTCAGAGCCCTCTAGAACCCAGGAAGTAAGTAAAAACTGAGGCAAGTGTGCCCACACTAATTCACCAGTTCATTGGGTTAGGCAATAGAAATGAGATGTCAAAGACTGAGTGGTTTGATATTTCCAGAGAAGGGTGGTGTGGACTGTGGAAGACCCGTGTATGGATCATGTGTATCCATGACAAAATCTTCAACATGTAGCATTAACTTTTAAGCATTATAAACTTCCGGGAGACTGATACTCAAAATAGCAAAATATCAGACAATTTGTGAAACTGCTGAATCAGCTTTGGCTCTTTACCATTTCCCTCAAGGTCCACAGCTTCTGGAGGGTGGTGTTCCTCTTCTGTCTCATTTCTTACCTCGCCTTAATCACTGATTAGGCATTGCCTCAGTCAAACTGAGACCAGTTAATGACCTTAGCTTGGGTCTCCCACTGCATTGAAGGCCATCTCCAGTCGTCCAGATCATATCTGGCCACTGAACCTAGTTGACTCTGGAGGAGTAAGAGAAGCGGGTGACTCCCATTTAAATCCAATTTCCACGCATGTCACGTAGTTGTATACACCTCCTGTTGTGCAGCTAGTAATGTTTGAGGATCTCAGGAGTTCCTGACATCTCAAAACCTTAAACTCCTTCCCCCAAACCTTTAAAATCACCCAGATTGGATCTAATCTTAGGAGATGAGTTCTAAAGGGTCATCATATCCCCAATCCTGAGTTTTCTACAAGGAAATAATATTGCTTTATTAATTATTCTCTCTAGGTTTTCCCAAATATGGATAAAAGAGTCCTTATCTCTCATACAGATGCTTAAGATAATAAATAGATATTGCATAGTATGGAGTTATTTTACCCTAAATGATTTATAGGAGGCCATATACTCCTCCAAGGAAGTAATTTTAAGTTGGGACTGTTGAACAACCAATAGTCACCTTCTTTAGACTTGCATTGTCTAGATGACTCACTGTAATAGAAGAGTTTAGCAAGATATGTATCCTTTGTATCTCAAAGTCTCATATGCTTATGAATCTTTCAGCTATGAGTCTGTTGAGCCCTGGATAATAAGCAATAGCCTCTTCCCACCCTTGCCATTAGGACTGAGAGAACTGAGTTTAAAAAAAGAGTCCAGGAAAAATCTTGAAGCTCCAATTACATATTATTGTCATAAACTACAGGTGCATTATCTTGATCCTTGCTAGGATAATTCCTCCTCCTTTTGAGTATTGCCCCTTGCCTCACTGTCTCCTGAACTCGACCTTCTTAACTGGACCCTTATTCTGTCAGGATTAAGTTACAATCTTTTCCTGTAATTATGGTTTGTCTGTCCTCCCAATGTCCTCATTCCCCTTATCTGCCTTTGTTTCCCCTATAAGACTGTATACTATAAGAATATTGTGTATTCTGTTTGCAAACCTTAGTTAACTAAAACCCCTATATAAGTTCTCTGCCTTGGTTCATCTGTACTGAATGCTTTAGACAAGTGTCTCATTTGGTCACTAGCTTAAACTCTGCACATTAAAGATTAAAAAAAAAACAAAACTTGACTTGCCTCAATTTATCTGGTGTTACAGAGCCACATGGTGATTTCCTTTCCTCAAAAAGCATGCTATTCAGCAAATCTCCCTTCTTTAACTACAAAATTAACTTTCAGGATCATGATATAGAAATCTTACTCTTCCACATAGAGTATGAGGTTCAGAGAGGTACACTGACATATGCTTTCATGAACTTTTGGGAGAAATGACTGAGTGCCTAACTCTTGCTGTCCCTAGGTCTAGGAAAGTCCAATCTCCGGATCTCACCTCTAAGACTACACGACTGTAGGAAATTAATATTTTTCTCATGTTGAATAATTAATAATCATATTAAGATATGATTTCTACTTCCTCACTGAGAAACCAAGGGAAATCTCCTTTAGAGGCCAAGATCAAATCAAACAGTTAAAGAAAATTTAAGTTTAGGCTAATGGATGCATTCTGGCTCACTGTGTTTGCTCAGATAAATCTGAGGCAGAATGCATCCATTAGCCCCAGATAAGTCTGGGGAAAGGTTGTTTTTATTATCAAGACAGGCAACATGGAAACATGTCTCTGACCAAAATTTGAGTGATCTAAGTCTCCTACCCAAAAACCTTTATTTTAAAATACTCCACACCTGTTATTGTGTTAATACTTCCTTTCTGAAGGGCATATAAAATATGACCTCATAGCCATTAGGAATCTTTGGTCTAAGGGAAACAGGCAAATGACCAAGCCTTTATTAATAACCTGCTGTCCTTATTAATAAAATTATTAAATTACCTAGAAATTATATCTCAAAACTTTTAAAATATCACACAATTAAATTAATTCTGTTCTTTAATGCTTTAGTCGAGACATTTATATTATTTCCTGGTAGAGCTCAGACCTGAAATGAATAGGTTCTCTCCAAACCCATGAAAACAGGTCTGCTTTACTCTTTGGGTCTGTTCTGTCCTCTGAAAAAGCAAAAATGGTGAAAAAGACAAAAGGGAACATTTGGGTCACATGACCAACAAGATAGAGACATTTTACTCCAGAATCTAATAACTCTCAAAAAAAAATCTCCCAAAAAGCAACAGAAGAATTATGTAGAGCAATTAGATGTCTCCACAGATAGGAAACAAGAAGTCCAACAAAGTAACAAATTTCTGGATTAACAGTAGAGAATACTCATTCATAGTATCTATTTAGCATCTTGCCTCCATTAGTTACCATACTTTGGCATGGTGAACAAAGCGACCTACCAGCTTGTGCTTTGGGATCCAGTCAGGAAGAATTTTCCTTTTGAGGCATTCTATGCCAGTACATGCCATCTCTGGCCAAATTCCAGCATTCTGTTGCAAGAAAATGCCCAGCCAGGTATGTAGGGGAGGAGGCTTTTGAGAAGGAGGAGACTTCATGATGCCTAGTGTGGTTCTCTAGTCAGAGAACTCCATGCTAGCAGCAATTACCCCAAATACTTATTCTACCTTTCCTGAAGCCTACAAAGATCCTCCATCCCTGTCTTAAGTAACTTTGGTTAGAGACAACACTGACCATACTTGAATACTATTCCCCTTTTCTTTTAGCCCAGTATAATCCTCCCCACTGACACTGCCCCAGTTTTCCCGATTTTGCTGTTTGGCTAGATGAACCAGTGTCCATTGCTCTTTTTTGGCTAGTAGTCTGAATTCCTCTTCAACTGAAACGGCTTTGAGGTCTAGCCCAAAGGGTTAAATCTACCATCAAAGGGGAAAGAAAGTGAGCAACAGGACAATGTAAGAAAAAGACTAAAACTAATAAAGATCTTAGAAGAAAGAAAACTCTGTTTAAATACCTATAGTATGAACATATTAATAAACAGGGAAGTTATTGAGAGCAAAAGAAAGATGGGTAACACAACATATAAAAAATTGCATATGTTTGTGATTAAATAGATGAAGGAAATTAAACCAATACCCAATGAAGCACAGAATTTTGTGGATTCTCAAGATAGTACAGTATCACAACAGAAAATACCAGAGAAATAAGAACTTTAAAAGAAGAATTTAGATGGGAACAATTGATTTGTACAATGAAAACAATAAATTTAAAAATAATAATAAAAATTAATAAATAAAATAATAAAAATTAATAAATAAAGGAATAAACTGAGAAAAATTTGTTCATATTGACAAGTCTTTCCAAAAGAACAAATCACAAATACAGTGAAGAGGACAATTTGAAAGAGAAGCAAAGATACATATCAAAAGAACACAAGTTCTTCATACAAGAAAAATAAACTATTGATCTCAAACTCAAAATGCACAGAGACATTTTAAAGATCATAGACTTCCTAGAAATACATGACAATTCAGAAAACTTGAA
Organism: Sarcophilus harrisii; assembly: GCF_902635505.1. Classification (NCBI taxonomy): domain Eukaryota; kingdom Metazoa; phylum Chordata; class Mammalia; order Dasyuromorphia; family Dasyuridae; genus Sarcophilus; species Sarcophilus harrisii. The sequence continues at coordinate 150,215,936 of NC_045431.1, forward strand.
TATCAGAATGTAAAAAATAAAATTAAACTGTTCTAAACCCTCTAACATAAAAAAGAAAGTACCAACTGAACACATTTCTAGGAAAAAAGGCTTTGTTTTAAATTGAAAGACATTTGACGTCTTCAAAATTTCTACAGGTAACCAGGAGAAAGACCTTCATGTGTGAAGGGAAAGAAACTTGAGCAATATAGGATTTTTTCTGCACTCACCAGAAACTAAAGGTGGTAATGGAATAATATATTTCAAAAAGAAAGGTGTTAAGGATGCAACCTCCAATTTCATAACCTGCAAATCTGAACCTAATTATCTAGGGGAAAAAAAAGATATATCTTCAATAAAAGAGAGGCATTTGAAGTAGATTATTTGATGTGCAAACACCCCAAATATGCCAAAAGTACTCAATGGTGATCAAAGTGACGGCAGGATTTAATCGAATAGAATATATGATGGTGGAGGAATAAGCTTGAAACACTGTGGACTAAATCTCTCTAATATTCCTAACCAATGAATCAATGAATTTTGTGGGAGTAAACTGAAGAATGGGGGATACATAAAAGGAGAAAAGGGAAGTGGATAGAAGGAAATATGCAGTGTACCTTAATCAAGCTCATGGTAAACACTGAAGGGAAACAAATTCCCAGTCTCCTAGCAAGAAGAGGAAAACCATACTCTTCATTTCTGTCAGCACAATAGTATTTTACCACATACCATAATTTATCTGGCCATTCCCAAATTGATGGAAACCTTTTAATTTCCAATTCCTTGACATTTAAAGAACTATAAATATTTTTGATGGATGAATACTGTCCTGACTTGGGGAGGAATCATGAAGTAAATGCTTAAGAACTCCTTGAAGGGGAAAAACTCCTTGAACTCTCCTGGAAGAGACCTGTCCCAGGGAATCAAGATAAAGTGGTTTCATTCTGTTATCTTGGTGGGACTAGTTGAGTCCAGGACTACTCCTACTTAATACAAGCTGGAGATGTAGATTTCTATCAACCTCTATTGAGTTGGAGATTAGTCTAGGACTACTCATTCAAATGGAAAATTTTTATTTAATTTGAAGATTTCAGTCTGATTTCAACTCAAACTGCCCCCTAGCCAAAGTTTCAAATTATAAAACGGGGACAATTTGGGGCATTTCCTTGCAGAGGACCTAAAAGCAGGAATCATGCCAGGCCAAGGAACCTCCCTTGTCATAGCTGCCCTCAAGGACCCTCTGCCCACTGAGAAGGCAGTCTCTTTTCATCATTAATCCCTTTTAATCTTTCTCACCTATTTCCCTAATAGGACTACACACCTCTTTACCTCTCTAGGGTTGGGATTTCTCTGCTAGGAACTTTACCTTTCCCTTGAGGAAGTCAGTCTTCCTAGCAAAGGCTGACTTCTCAGTTCCAACAATAAACTTCTTTTTGCCAGTCTAAATTTTTGGGTTGGTAAACTCTTTTACAAAGCACCTGCGCCGACCAGAAGGGGTTCCCACAGCTTTCTGCCCTGCATAGAACCTCATCATTTTTGTATATTCTTAAGAGCTTGTTCTCCTCAGGATTAATCCCTCCAACTTCATCCTCCCTCTATTTTTCTCTAGTCACTAAGTGAAATGAATTTGTAATTAATTGTGTTTATATTTGCATATTTTTCCTTCTTTTAATCAGTCATAATGAGTGTGGTTCAAATGTCAGCCTCTGCCCCAACAATATTGTAACATCAAACATCTTCAGAGGACTAAGGAATTCTGATGAGCATAATGTCAAGGAAAAAAAAAAGTTTCATTTTATACTGATTCTACCCCTCCCCTCCCAATATTTTTGTTATTGTTTATTCATTTTCAGTTGAGTCCAACTCTTCATGCTCTCTTTTAGAGTTTTCCTGGCAAAGATACTGGATTGGCTTTCCGTTTCCTTCTCTAATTCATTTTACAGATAAGGAAACTAAGGCAAACATGATCAAGTGACTTTCTAGGGTCACACAGCTAGTGTCTGAAGCTAAATTCAAACTCTTCTTGGCTCCAGTCCTTGTGCTCTATCTACTGTACCACCAAGCTACCCTTCATTTAATTCCCCCTCTCCCTTTCTCCTTTTTATCTTCCTATTGATAGAAATGTACTCCTGTACCCAAATGTTGCTGTTTCTTTTTTTTTTTAATCAGTTGAGATGGTAATGAGTATCTTCAGCCTCTCCCCTCTCATCCTGTTACCAATAATGGCTTTTTAAAAGGGTCTAATTCTTTTTTTCTTGCCTTTTGTTCTTCCAATTAATTTCTTGACCACAGAGTTTAGATGAGGGTGAGACTTGCAAACTTCTGGAGATAAAGTCTGGGCTGGTCCTGTTTTTGCTTTCTTGGGTACTAAGTCTTCTATTATTCTAGGTTCTCAGTGAGGCTTCAGGTTGGAGATCTGAAAATTTTCAATGCTCTCAAAGTCATCTGTTCCAGGATAAACCTAAAGATGGTTGCATACCCTGGTGTATATTCTCCAAGATCCTGACCTGGATTTAGAGTTGAACAACATATGTATGGGTTTGCTTCTTAAGAGTTTCAATAGAGTAATTGATTAAGAACTAGCTTTCTAAAAAAGCATGGCATACTTTCCAATTTAATCTGATATATTAAAACTTATATTCATCACTTCAACAAAACACCAAATTAAATCCCAAAATTTAATAAATTTTTTCTCTCATAAGGCAGTATAAGAAGCCTTATTGTTTGCCTCCTTTTGTTAACCAGGTGGGAAGTTGTGCTGGTTCAAAGTGAAAGAAAAATAGTTTCTCTGTGGTCCATGGTCCATGGTAATTGAGACCTTGAATCTGCCTTTTGAGGTCAACTTTTTTTCTGTTTCTCTGAACTTGTTCTTTGGTACCAGTGTAGGCTCAGAGACTACACCCTATTCTGGTATTGTCATTCCATAAGGACAAGTGCCCTCTGTATTCTATCCTAGATTTTTGACCTAGAACTGAACAGTGATCAACAAAGCTGTTAGCTGGCACTGGCTTCTGAACCCTGAATTCAGGCTGGTGTATTTTCTAAAACTGCTTGTAGGCATTTTATAGTATTTTTTTTTCCTGCTACTTGATTACTTTGGCTCCGCCTTTCAACAGTAAATATTTAAGACAGAGGAAAGGAGAGAAGGAAGAATTCAATTAACTATTCAACTCAGAAATAAAAAAAAGAGGGAGATTTAGGCGACTTATAAAAAGAAGAAAGAAAAAAGAATTAGTAAAGTAAGTAAAACTCCAAAATCAGGAAAAGTGCTGACAAAGGAGAAGAAGCAGAATCGAGGGTGAGAAAAAAAGTATTAGAATATGACTGCCTTAAATTAAAAATTAGAGTAAGATGGAGGAAAATGTAAACTGAACCCTTATAATTTAAATGTTAATGGATTAAATAATTCTATAACATAAAAGAGTAATATATTAGATGAAAAAAACCTTCACAATCTATTTTTTAAAATAAGAAATACATCTAAAGAGCAAAGCCACATATAAAATAAAAAAAGGAGGAAAGAACAAAATTTACTATGCATCAGATGAATCCAAAAAAGAGTTGCAATCATGCTATTAGGACATGGCAGAAACACCTCACCCCCAATATGAATATGTCTTTTAAAATAAGAAATTCTCTAAAAGGAGCAAATTAAAAACAATTATCAACTTTAAACTTATATGCTACAACTTATATGCTAAATTCACAACAGAAAAATTAATTGAATTGTAAAAAGACATATACAGTACTATAAAAATAGCAGAATACTTTAATGACCCTCTATGAAGTGGACAAATCTAAGAGATAAAAAGGAAAACGTACAATTGAACTAATTGCTGGAGAGATTAGTGTTAAGAGTTATGCTGTCTTATAAAACAGCATAACAGGAAGTGCTAAAGAATATATAGTTTTCTTAGCCTTACATGTAACCTTTGCATAAACTAATTATTTTATTTGGACAGAAATACTGCAAATAAATGTCACAAGGCAGAGATACTAAAAATATTCTTTGCAGACTATACTGCAGTAAAATAGCAATCCATTAAGGAGCACAAACAAAAGAAAGAATTAAAATAGAGACTTAATAACTAAATCCTAAATAAAGCATTTCACACAGGACAAAATTACATTCCTATTAATACATATTGACCAAATAGAAGAGGATTAATGAATTGAATATGCATTTAAATCAAAACACTAAACAAAATAACCCACATTTAGTATAAACAATGAGAATGAAAATAAGAGAAACAAAAAAAAATATTATGGAACTGATAAAACTAAAATCTGGCTCAGAGAATACTTGCAAAATCATTTAGAAATATGTCTAAAAGCTATAAAACTGTGCATATTCTTTGAACTAGGAGTACCACTATTGGATCTGTATCCCAAAGAAATCATAAAAAACGAAAAAATCCACATGTACAAAAATGTCTGTAATAACTCTTTTTGTGATGGCAAGGAATTAGAAATTGAGGAGATACCTATCAATTGGGGAATAACTGAATAAGTTGTATATGAATGTCGTGAAATATGACTGTTCTTTAAGAAATGCTGAACAGGCAGATTTCAGGAAAACCTGGAAAGATTTACATGAACTGATTCTAAGTAAAGTGAGATGAATTAGGAGAAAGAACATTGTATATAGTAACAACATTGTGTAGATGAGATCAACTTTGACAGACATCCCTTCTCAGCAATATAGTGATCCAAGACAATTCCAAAATAGATTTGGAAGGAAAATGCTAAACACATCCAGAGAAAGAACTATGAAGACTCAATACAGAACAAAACATACTATTTTCAGTTTTTTTCTTCCTCCTGGTTTTTTCCTTTAGTTCTGATTTTTCTCTCACAACATGGCTAATAGGGAGATATACTTAATTCTATACTGCAACAGCAAGATTGTGTGATGATCAACTATGATAGACTTAGCTCTTCTCAGCAACTTAGTGATTAAGGCAAACTATAAACTTTGGATGGAAAATGCCATTCACATTTAGAGAAAACTATGGAGACTGAATGTGGATCAATGCATAGTGTTTTCACCCTTTTTTCCTTTTTCTCACGATTTTTCCCTTCTTTTCTGATTTTTCTATCCCAGTATGACTCATAGGAAAATATGTAAAAAATACATCAAAAATGTTTAACCTAAAAAAAAAAATCTAAAAAAAAAGATGTTGAAAATTATCTTTACATGTAATTGGAAAAATAAAATACTATTAAGAGGATACTTGCAAAATTGATAAACCTGAAGTCAATTTGATTAAAAAGGCAAAGAAATCAAATGAACAAAACAGTATAAGAATGACATGCGATCACAAGCAAACTAGATGAAATAAAGAGAATGATAGCAACCTACAAAGCATAATTAAATCCCAACAAAATTAAGTACAAAAGAAAAAGAGGAATAATATCTTAAGAAACAGAAAATACTCAAACCAAAAGGATACTAAATAGAGATATTAAATAATAAAATACAGAAAAGGAAATCAAAGTTGTTCTGAAGGAACTACCAAAAGGGAAGAAAAATTTTTGGTCCTGATATATTTACTGATGAATTGTCTCAAACTTTTAAAAAACAATTAAGACTTATGCTACTCAACTTATTCTCAAAGACAGGCAAATAAAGTACCAACTTCCTTTTAGGAGACAAATCTAGTTCTATTTTTTTTTTTTTAACAAGGAAATGATAATACAAAGAATTAAACCACCAATTCATTAATGAACATCAATTCAAAAATTTTCAACAAAATCCCATTCTTAGGTTACAATTACCTAATTCAGAGGCAGACCTTCTGGCCCAAAACAGATTAAAACATAAATGGGAAATCTTTAAAAAAAATAAATAAAAATACAATACAACATAAATTATGTTAATTTGTGGTTTTGGGTTTTCTAAGTCAATATATAACCCCCTAGAGATCCCTTTCTATTTGAACTGATGACTACTGATTGAAGGCATCATCATAACCTAGTTAGATTTATACCAAAGATGAAAGGATGGTTTCAACATTCAGAAAATAAACAATATAATTAATCATTAAAAACAAAAATAATTAAAACCATAATGGTCTGAATTGATATAGGAAAAGCTTTTGACAAGGCACAGCATTCAATTGGGCTAAAAAGCAAAATAAACAAATGAGCAAAAAGGGATCTTTTAAAGAAATCATTAAAAGCATTTCTCTAGAATCAAGATTAAGCATCATGGATAATGGGGATAAAAATAGACGCTTTTATGAAAAATACAGGGATAAATTAAGAATATCTACTCTTTCAAAAGCTTTTAGAAATGACAGCAACATTAATAACACCGGAGAAATAAACTGAAAGTATAACACTAATTATAAAGGCAATAAAACTATCTCTTTGCTTATGGTTTATGTCCATACTTTAGGGGTCACCAAAGAAACTCAGACAACAGCTTCAGTAAAGTTGTAGTCCATTAAAAAAAAATCCTAATACCAACTCAACAATCAACAGCATTTCTATATAATATTAACAAAATCCCAGAGTCAATAATCTGAAGGGCAATCCCATTTACATGGCTACAAAATGAATAAAAGAATTTGGAATCTCTCCATTAAAGCACACCATATTTGTTTCCACTACAAAGTGGAACTTAAGCAGCTGAAGGAATATTCAGTGCTTATGGCTGGGCCATTGTGTATTGCTTCATATTAATATTGCTTTATATTGCTATAGTAATAAAAAATGACAAGATCACCAAAGTTAATTTATGGTTTTAATGCTATGATAATCAAACCACCAAAGTGATACTCTACAAAACTCAAAAGAATAACAACATTTACAAAAGACCTAGGATATCAAGGGAATTAATTAATTTTTTTTTTATCAAGAGAATTAATGAAAAAAAAAAAAGAAAGGAATGCAGGGCAATAGAACTTTCAGACTTCAAACTTCATTATATAAAGTAGCAGTCATCAAAACCATTTGGTATTGGTTGAGTAGATAAAAGTAACGGACAGATGAAACTCAGAAATAATTGAAAAGACAAATATGGTCCAGACAATTACTTATTCTCCTTTATAGACTAGTAGAAAGGAATGGGAATCTGATCCAACAAATGTGTTCTATGTTTGAGAAATTAGTGCAGCCAATTAGGTAGGCTGGCTTTTGAACAACAGATTATATAGGATGTTCCAAAAGTATTAGTGCGACTTAAGACCTTTGGGACACCCTATCGAGTTGAACATCAAAACTATTTCTGTTTGTTTGGGCTTGCCTGCCAGCATAATCTTTGATAACTCAGCTTTTGTCACCATGATGAAACATCAGAGGAGTCAGTTGGAGTTAGTTTAAAAAAAAAAACCACATTTGCATAGTTAGTGCTTTAAAGTTAAAAAGTTCTTTTTTTTCACAATAGCATCCCTAAAAAGAGGTAGCAGCCATAGTATTATTCCTATTGTTATACAAACAACAAAAATGAAGTTCAAAGAAATCCAGTCCACCTAGTAAATATTGGTGACAGGATTTGGGTCAGGTCATGTCTGATTCCAGGTTCAATCTACTTTCTACTCTTCCATCTCATTTATTTCATGTTTCCTTACCCAACCCTCATATTTTGTTTGATATCTTTTGTTTTTCTTTCAGAATGAGACAGACACACAGTGCCACACCAGATCTGGTTAGTGGTTTCCACTTTTCAGAAATCCAGATAATGCAGACTCCATATGAAAAAATCCTTCAATATGTGGGAATGATCAGAGACAAAAACACCGGATCCCTGTGACCTCAAGGACACAGGCACTTTTGACAGCATTACTATGAAATCATGCATTAGGGTCAAAGGTTCAGCTATATTTGCCATATTTCAAAGAAACAATGATATACTGAAACATCTCATTAATATGCAGGCACATCTTTAGCTTATTGAGTTATCACTTTTTAAAGATGTATCTTTATTTACAAAACAATGACGCCTAACCAATTACAAAGAGACATCAGAAAATTTCATTTTCCACGTAATGTATATAAATATGTACAGGAAATTTTATAAAGTAAACATTAGAAACTGTGACAGTAAACATCTGCTACTTATTCTATGTCAAATGTTATCTCTTAAATCTTAAATATTGGTTTCAAGTATCCCTTATAAAACAGTCCTACTTTATTAAAATAATGAAAAAGAACTCTGCTATAAACAATATTGCTTTAAAAATAGACTAAGAAAATATCCCAGTAACAATGCTCACCTTGATCAAATACTGATGTAATTTTTTTCTATAGTCTTTAAGCAAAAAAAGGCAGTTTAATAACTGCAGTGATAGATTAGTGTTTTTTAATACAACACTTTATTTCAATAATCATCATAGGTTAAAAAAGCTATACAGTACAGCTTTATTAGATATTTACTGTTACAGAGGAGATCCTCTCATTTCAGAGTGAGGGAGGTCTTTACAAAGGTATTGACTTGTCTTGCCCTTTCCCAAGGCTGTTAAATGGCCAGGACAGATGTCTTAAAGGAAGAGTTTGACACAGTTAACACCAGAGATGTATGCACACAGAGAACTTCTAAGAATCACTTTAGATGGTGCTGCTTATTTTTCTGCTCTTCTTCAACTTGAAGACGTCTCAATACACAAAGGACAACTTGATAGCAGAAAATATATTGATCCTGGGGGAGAGGAAAAAAGCATATGGAAAAAGGTAACATTTTCATATTTGTTGAACAGTTGTTAAATTTGGGGGATTTAGTTTTAAAACTTCAATATTTAAATCCTATTTTGGCAAGGAAACTAAGAATGAGATATTCTAAGTTGGATTAATTTTACACAGATGGCCAAGGGGAAGCCTATATAATTCGTTAGACTGAAATTCACACAGATTTATTTTTGTTTGGTTCTACTTTCATTATCTCTTTGTTTTATATTGCTATCTCTATTTGAAATTCATGTTCATATAGGCATAGGCAACTAATTCTGTTAAAAAGTGATATAAATCCTGAAAGTGTGTACAGATTTTTTTAAAATCTCAAATTGAAAAAAAAAATTCAAGCAAAATTTCTTGGAATATTGTGAATAAAAACATTTTAAAAAATAGAACTTAAAGTTATATTTCCTTGTTAGTAATTTTCTTCCCAGAGGCAGTATGATAGAATGGACTAGAGAAATGGAATAAAAAAGACTTAAATTCAAGAAAGATTGGTTAGAGCACTGGCCTAGGAGTCAGAAGGACCCAAATTCAAATCTAACCTCAAACACTTAACACTTCCTAACAACTGTGTTACTCTGGGAAAGTCATTTAACTCCAATTGCCTCACAAATAGAAAAAATAAAGGTGAGAAAGATAAGCTTCTGACATGTTTCAGATATATGGTTATAGGTACCCCAAGTTCTTAGGGACTCCAGGTAACTCTTTACTATTAAGTTACAAATGAATTGCTGTTATTTTTTCAATTCAGCAAAATGACTTTGCAATTTAACTGGATGACATTAGTTTATATAAACTAGTTTAGGTAAAATTATCATTTTTAATTATATTGACCATGCCTACCCATAAACAATTAGTATTTCTCTAATTATTTAAATCTGATTTTATTTGTATAAATTAAAAAAAATAATTTTGCTTATATAATTTCTGGATTTGTTTTTGCAAGTGTATCTATGTGTGTGTGTGTGTGTGTGTGTGTGTGTGGGTGTATACACACACAAAAGTGATTTTACATATACATATTTGCCTAAAAATTTTACATTGATAACTTTTATTATATATTTAAAAGGAATTTCAAGTTGTACATAACAGATTTATGATTTCTATTATGGACATGCTTGTTTTAATCCATAAGTTAAAGGTAAAAAAAAAAAAAAATTGAATTGTAGATGGAAATTGGTTAGTTTTCACATCAAAAAAGTCTCCAAACTGATGAAATGACATATCCTGACCAAGGTAAGTTTTTTTTCCCCTTGTATCTTAGCATACCTAAATTTGAGAAGGCATATTATTGGAAAGTTGGCCACCAAAGAATGAATTTTTTCCCACTACATAATGAAGACCATTTCTAAATGTGGAGGGGGAAGGGTCTGTGCTCCATATTATTGATCTTTGAAGTAAAAATATTCCATTAACTTAGTCACTCAGGCTTGGAAGTGGAATTTTTTTTTCTTTTTGGTAAAGTGATGATGGATTTGAAAATATACATTGATGTAATATTCTCCTAGTGCTTAAACTGCCCTTTGTTTATAAATGACACTATAACCAAAATCAGTTTTAAGAACATGGTTGGAAAACTGGTGATCACATTACAATGTCATAGCATTAACAGGCTGCATACCTGGGTTTGAGGTTTAGGCAGCACTAGCCAGTGTGGTTTCCTTGCCATGAAAATGTCTGTGTGAAAGTCAGCTGAATGTTCAGAAGACTGAATAAATTTAAGAAAATATGTGAAGTAGTCATAACATGAAAGGCAATTTTTTTTCTGTTTAAAAGGAGCAAATTTTATTTAATTTTTTTTAAAGACCAACAATATCTACACAAACAATATGTGTGTGTATATCTAAATGGAGATTTCAGGTTCCAAATGGAATTTCACAAAGTATTCTAAGAATTTGGGAGGGGGAAGCAAAATGATTATACTTTCTAAGTGTTCCACAGTTATGTTTTCTTTTCTTTTTTATTATACATTCTAAATAAGAAAAGCCTTCCCCCCAAAAAAAAGGAAAAGAAAAGAAAAAATGTGGCTAACAGAAGCTTTTAACATTCTCTCTGTAAAAATAACCTTCCACTGTTTTTTAAAAATAATATTTTATTTTTCCAAATATATGTAAAGATAGTTATATTTAAAAAAAAATCCTTATATATTCTTTAATTAGTTACTGTACTTATTAACTTTTCTTGTATTTCTGTTGACCGGGGTTGTTTGTAAATCAAATATTTTATTCGGAACATTTTTCTTTTTTTTGCAGGAAAGTCTAAAATTTATTCTCTTGTTAAATGCTGATTTTTTTCAATGATGCTCAGGTTAAATTTTGAAAGTTCCTTTGTTTTCTTGGAATACATTTCCCATTCAGTTTCTTTGAAACATATTTCCATATTTGTCATATTGTGTGAGAAAAATCAGACCAAAAGGGGAAAAAAACCACATAACTTCCCACTTTTTAAAAAATATTAGTGCCAAAGACATACCTCAGTCTGAATCATACCATGTCTCTGCAGCCTCATTGTACGCACCAGGTCAGAGATGTCAAACTGCCAAAGTGAACAATATGGGTATATTTTGGTAAATGCAAAGAACCACAAAGGACTCTTCCCTGCGCTTTCTCCTCTTCTGCCCAAAGCATTCTTCTAGATTTGTATTAACTCTGAGATAGGCTGTACATCCTATTCGAGCATATCAACACTGTGTGCTGAAAGGCAGCATCAATATTGCTCAGTACTTGAATTTCAAGTTTGAAGACTTGTTTCCAAGTCACCATTGAAACATTTCCTAGCTGATGGCTGTTTTTTACTAGCTATGGGAACACGGACAAATCACTACTTCTTTGAGCCTCCATTTTTTCATTTGTAAAATAAGATGGTGGGAGTAGTTGATGTCTAAGGTTCTGCTTTCAGCTCTGACTCCTATGACTGGCATGCTGCCCAAAGAAGGCTATTGTTGTGGCTATTGTTATTTTGAATCAATAAATAGGGAGCTAGTTTCAAAGGCAAGAGAAGGTCCTGGGTATAAATCCAGCAATTGCTTAGCAATGTTCTAAGTATTTCTTTAATACTTTATTTTCTGCATTGGTAGCAGGAGTTTCCTCCTCTGGGAATTCCCTATGCCAATATAAACACAGATCTAATCTGTATCCTTGTTTCATATTTTAAAGGTTACAGCAAAACACAGATATGTTATAATTCTCCTCTTCTTTCTGTTCCCCTTTCCCTGGTATTCTCAGAAGGCAGCTGCTATAGTAGAATTGGGGCTTAAAACTTTTGGTTCAAATTCCAGATCTGTCATTTAGTCTATAGTCACTTTCTTTGAGGTTTGATTCCCTCATAGTAAAATGGGTATAATAAAATGGGAACAACTTGTCTTCATGGGGTTGTTGTGAGGACAGTATGTTGTAAACCAAAAAGAATGGTGTAAATAATTGACATCTAAGTCTTACTTATCCTACACAGTATTCAGAGGATAATATATCTAGCATTGGAAGGCCTATAATCTAGTCCAATGCTATCATTTTACAGATGAGAAAATGGAGACCTAGAGAAAGTTACGTCATTTGTTTTTAAGCAGGTTTTCAGGAACTAGAGAAAGAGATTTTTTTGTTGTTGTTGTTTTGAGGGTTCTTACTTGACTAAAATTCTTTTTCCCTTGAAACTTGACTTAGTGTCAGTAACACATAAAGAATATTTATAAAATGAATGAAAATTTTCTCAATTCTAATTTCAGAATCATAATCTATTCTCCAGAGCATATGAATTCATTGAATTTGAAACTAAAACATCTCTCAGGGGCCAACAAGTCTAATCTACCATACCTGACAGCAATCCTAATGACAGATATTTGACTAGTGATTATCCACTTCTGCTTGAAAACATTCAAGGATGGGGAAACTAACACCTACCCATGCATGTTTTTGGAGAACTCTAAATATTAGAAAGTTCTTTTTGGCACAATCCTATATTTACCCCCTTGAAATTTTCATCAAAGCTCTTAGGTTCTGTTCTGTGAGGGCAGAGAAAACACCTGTGGTAGCCCTCCAAATATTTGAACACAACTGTCATGTCTCCCAAGTCTTTTCTGGACTAAATGTGGCTACTGATCCCCAGATAGCAAGGACTTGCAGAACTGAATATGATACTCCAGATAAGAGCAGAGGAGTGGAATAAGCTTCCTTATTCCTGGAAATAATGCCTATCCTAAGATCAATTTAACTTCCATGGCTGCCCAAAGTCCACTTCTGACTTCTGCTTGGTATATAATCCACATAAATCCACAGTTCATATTTTATAGGAAAAAAAAACAACTAAAAACAGGGCAAAGTTGCATTTTATGCTATTTTCCTTTATCTTCATCTACTGTGAAGTATAAAATACAAAGCTTTTGCAGCTTATAGTTTTTTGGTTTAGTAGATGAGTTTACAAGGGTATGCTGGTAAATGTTCAATATCTAGTTCTCTGAAAATAAACAAACTTTAAAGTTTAACTTGCATTATTAATATTTTCTCTATCTAAAGTTTAAAGAATCAATTATTCAGGCCCTGATTTGTACTGTTTGTTGGTTTGCAGGGGCTAAATAGTCACACTAAAATTTTAAAAATCAGCTCCTTGGAGTCAGTAAGTGTTGGCTCCTGCACAGCAAAATTCATTGAATTAATTATAGGGGTGTTATGAAACTCAAATGTGATAAAGGAGGTAAAGCACTTTGCATTCCTTAAAACATTATATAAATTCCAGTTGTAATTATTATTGTTATCATTAGCCTCCAATAACCAAATGAAGTCGATGATTTCATTCTCTTTGCTTTTCCACTGCACTCAGGCTGATCTCAGGCATTAATATTGAGTAACATAGAAATGCAGTAGTAAATATTTAACAGTCAGGCTCTCAGGAATGTACCCTTAAGTATGTATGCAACCCATAAGTTTAATCAGCATCACAAAGTCTTCCTCGTGTCTGGACAATCAACAAAACAATAAATCAAGTTTGGATTTGTGGGGATAGCTGCTCTCCAGCAGCAAATCCTTGGCTACAAGGCATGTCCAGTTTAAGGAATATAAAACATTAGATTTAAGAAGAAGTTGAATAAATCTAGCTCCATAGTTTGCTTATTTTAAAGGTGTTTTGTCTACTTGAACCTTAAGAATTATTATGATTCTGTAACATGAAGTATAATTTTATAACTACTGAATAAAAGGGGGGGATATATCTGTTTCTAGATTACATATAAAAATTTTTTTTAGAAGAAACCAAAGGATGTAAATGGAAAGGTATCTTAGTTAACTGAGCTAGTGTAGCCCTTTCTTTTATACAACAGCAGACTGAGCCTCTGTGAGATTTCATAATGCATATAAAATTGGTAATAAATAGGAAAATTCACCAGGTCTGGTGAATAAGAGGCAAGTTCAAATCCTAGATTGAACATGTGCTACATGTAATCCTGGGCAAATCACAAAATTAAGCTTTTTAAAAAAAATCTATAAAATGAGATGGACTAAACTACTTTTAAGATTTCTTCCAGATCTAACTTTTATGATTCTAAATCTAAACTTTTCCTCTTAGGTCTGAATTTAATAACCAACTTATAAGTAATGGTTAAAAAAAATCACACTTTTAAATAAAGGATTTAAAACTAGAAATCTTGTCAATCATTCATTATGACAAAAAAAGAAAAGAGATACCTGGCTGATGCTGGACAGAATATATTACTCACTATGTGATCTCACTCTCCACCTGAATTCTCAGTGTTTCAAATTTCCCATTTATAAATGTAAGATTATAATCAATATTGACTTCTTGTCTGATTCATACTTCAAAAGACCTAAGATTACATCATTGTTATGCACTTTCTTTACGGATGCAAATTGTAACCCCTATATAAATCCAAAATAGAATATGGGAACTTCTTGATCTTTATTGATTATTGATTTATTTATTAGTATAGATACATTGACCTAAAAGTCTCTGAATGTCCAATTCCACTATTGCAATAAGTGGGTCAGCACTAATTTAAGAATTTTCTCATGAAAGAGATAAAAGTAGATAAATTATCTGGTTGATAAGGCAGGTCATAGTTTGTCTATATAGTTAAATCTAGATGAAAACAATAATGCATTTCTTTAATTTGAAAGATTATGATACCTTAGTAGGATCATTGGGCCATATTATGGTCATATATTTATGGACGTTTAATAGACCCTTTCTAGAATTCTCTTTCTAATTTGTTTCCTTCATAAATTCCTCATATCTCCTTTAATGATTTTATAGATGAGGAACTTAACACTCTGGCAAAAAAAGGCAGAATTGTGATTTGAATTAGGAGCTGCTTATACTTAAATATGTATGTAACCCTTAAGTTTAATCAGCAAAGAATTCATCTCCTGGCAGACAACCTTCTGGTGATGACCTTTCATACCTGGTCTTTGGATGTCACATTATCCATTCCAGACCCATAATCAAAGTTTGTCCCTCTTAGCAGGGTCTGCCATAGCATTTGCATTAAGAATACTGATTTCTAAAAAAATATATGCTGTGATGTTAAAATATCAGAATAGAACTTAGAAGACATATATACACTTCTTTCTTTCTGTAATGGATCTATAACCTCATTAATGTAAGGCAGAGATGTCAAATGTATTTTGTAGCTCTGCAATCCTGAGTGCAGCCAGAACCAGATTAAAATCTAATTGGAAAATATTCAATGAAACAAATAAAAATACAATGGAACATGGTCAATGTTGATATGTAATATTCTAGGTCAGTATTGGTCTACAGGAATCCTTATGATTTCTCTTTGAGTTTTATCATTGGTGTATGGAACTCAAGGGGAATATGATCTCTGCCAGTACAGACTAGTACCTGCCTGGGGGCCCTGAGACATTAGGTGATGTGCCCAGAGTTACACAGCCAGTGTATATCTGAAATAGCATTTGAACCCACAACTTTCAGAATCTTTGACCAACAAATTTCCCATTATTCAATGTTGCCTTGTATATGCATAATGAAAAAACTAAAATTTAATATTAGTAAAGTCCTTCAAACACAGTGTTTGTAAAACATTCATATTTACAAATTGAATTTATTATCTCTTTTTAGCTTTCTGATATTCACATTTACTATGTTTAATGCTATAGCCAAAGTGAATGAAACTCCCATACATACACAGCTATATATAAAGATGTAAAATAAATGTATATATCATAAAATATAATTATTATATATTACATAAACATACACACAATTATATAGTGATGCTAACTATTAAAGCATCCAAAACTGCTGATACACTGCCTAAATTCAAGCAACAAAATATTTATTTTAATTAAATGTTTAGATCCATGTACTTACTTCAAGATCTTGATTGATTAGTCCTAGAACCACATCTATACAAATAAGTGTCCCTGAACGTCCAATCCCAGCACTGCAGTGAATGATAATTGGCCCTGATTTGTGAACATGTCTCATGTATGAAATAAACATGAGTAATTCATCTGGTTGAGAAGGTGTATCATGGTCTGGCCAGGCAGTGAAATTTAGATGAGAAACATATCTTATTTCTCCAGTCTGAAAGTTTATGAGACAATTAGTAAATAAAGGTTAAAAATATTGTTTTTATGCAAATAATTAAAGTACAGCCCCAACCCCAACCTAAATAAACTCCAATAAATAAATATATTCCATTAATATAAATCTTTGGTCTGGTCTCTGCTACTGTTCACAATCTGGTCTCTCCTACTTTCTAGTCTTCTCACACCTTACACCCTTCTATGAGCTAGGGTCCTTTTAACACCTGTTGTGCCAGATATTAAACCATCTCTTATGCCTGTGATTTTTCCTTGTGTCCTCTATGTCTGAAATACTTTCTTGATTTCCCCCTAAGTTCTAGAACCATACTCCAAAACCACTTATGAAAGAACTGTTTCTTTTAGGCTCTCCCACAGAAACCACAAGTACTATTATTGTATCTTGTTGAAGAAAGAGCAGTTTAAAGTCAACAGCTGTAACTATCCTTCTAAAATATATTTCTCAGGGAGATTTAACATGTGTGCATGTTTATAGATCATAAATATGATTTTATGAGGAGATAGGAGGAATTTATGGAGGAAACAGATAGGAAAAAGAATTCTAGAAAAGGGTCTGTGAGGAGCTGGTGGTTTATAGTGTATTTGGGAGAATTCTACCCACATGAAGGCTAAAGAGAAGAGTAAAAAAAAAAGACTTATTCATGGGGAGATTAGATTTTACTTTAATCTTGAGTATAATATGAAGACTATCAGTACTTTAAGTAGACTGTATCTTCAGAAAGTAAGGTCAACTGTGGTTATAACAAAAGTTTGAGGTGACCCCTAGCTGTGCTCTTTATCAAAGATTAAATATGTAAGTAATGACATGTCTTTTTTGTTACTGATTTTGCTTTATGTAAGAAAATCTCTCAATATGTTAGCATATGCATGTATACATATGGGTATGTATATACCTAAGCGTATCATTTTGTTTGTAATTAGCAATCTAAAGTCTACCACTTCCCTATCAGGAAATCAGATGATTTTAATAAGACTCCACTGAATTCCATTTGGTACTACAACTTCTTATTTTGTCACAAAGGGTCTTTCTCTAGTTAAGATATTAAAGCTCCCCAGTGTAGTGAATTCTCTACAGCTAAAAATTCTGTTATAAAAACTGGTAGTTTCTAATATTCAGCTTTGGAACCAATTTATGTTGCCGAGTAAGGGCTGACATAAATTATAACTTATTTGTAATGAAGAGGGTTCCATTCAAAACTTCAAAAGAAACCCCCAAAGGTTGGCATCTATTCTAAGAATAGTTATTGAGGCTGATGTAAGAGAGAATGGATGCCATCATAGAAAGAGACAAAGCATATGGTGTGAGCCTGTTTTTATAACAATATGATAACTCATAAGGCACAGATGGTTTCATTCACTTACCTGAATATCCTGGAGCTCCATTGCTCTGACAATAAAGCCTTTTAACTGCTGCACTCTCACTAGGGCAAGCCGAAGCCTGTTATTTACCATTATAGTTTTCCCTAGGATATCTGGCCAATACCGTTGGCACTTGATCTTTTCTCCTTCTACCTCTTGGGTCATCATAGCTATCACTGTAGCATTTTGTTCCCAAATCATTTGCCAAAAGTCTGCCACAGTTGTAGGAAGAGGTCCTTGACAGGCGATGTAAAAAAATTCTTTGTTCCCCACTGGCATCTTAATGAAGCTGGCGTTGATATAGCCTCCTTCATCTCCAAGTGGGACTCTTGTCGCATCATCTGTGATTTCCCCATAACAAAACAGTGATCATCTTGACATGTTTATTTTCAAATAATTATCTTTCAAATAGTTTGGGGTACATTAAAATATTCATTTCAGCAATAGGGAACATTTCAGTGTAGATATTTAGAAGCATTAGAGGTGAGTTTGATATGTCTCCCCACACATGAGCACATGTGCTCCCCTTAGCACATGAGCACAAGGAATTTCTTTTATACATGTTTTCTATGTTAAGGCATATAGTCTATTGAATCAATTACAATTAATTAAAATGAATAAACTTAAATCTGTTGAATAAGTACCTAGGGAAAAGAATAATATTGTCTAGTATTAATTAATGATCCTTATCTATTATTAAGTAATAATAAATGAAAAAGCCACAAAGCTTGTTACTAGAGAACAAAATAAGTATTTTAAATATATCAATACATTAGTAATTATCAAGGTTATGGATAAAGTAAACATTTCTCTTATTTAGTTATGCTATATAATATGAATCATGAATCTAAAATAAATATTAACTGAAGATGTTCTTAGTTCATTCCCATATGGATTAATTTCAGGGAAAAAAAAATAGGCAACTATCTCAAACTGGCTCAGTTTATTTGTTAAGTAGAGTTCTCGTTCTCTTATCTTAGAGCCACATCCTAACATTTATACTTTCAAAGACTCAAAAGACATTTTCACACTATATAGTTTTAGCTGATAACTTGAATACCTTTTAAAAAAATTTTATTTATTTATTTATTATAACTTTTTATTGACAGAGCCCATGCCTGGGTAATTTTTTTTACAACATTATCCCTTGCAGTCACTTCTGTTCCGACTTTTCCCCTCCCTCCCTTTACCCCCTCCCCCAGATAGCAAGCAGTCCTATACAAGTTAAATATGTCATAGTGAATACCTTTTTTTTTTAATGAAAGCAGAAACTTTTCGTAATATTTTTGATATGCCCAATAGAATGATTCTGTATATATTTACATATTTCGATTTAGTGTGACAATCTCTAAAACTAATGAGCAATAATCATGTAGAGAATTTCTAACAATTCTGAATTTTTATACCTACTGAGCTTAATTAATTAATCGTCCTTACTTCTTCCTAAATTTGGGTTCATGCTATTTGACCTTAACCTTTCCTACTTATGAGCCATCTTCTTGATACAACTTTTACTTTCTTCCTCTGTTAATTTCTGAGGCATAAGTAGGCATACAGAATATTGAAATCCAGAAAGTTGAAGCTGACTTAAGGCACCCCCTGAATACTTGTGCATAATAATGAAAAGAACAGGTATGCCTATTCATTACTTCCAGACATTTAAATAAATAATCCTATTTTGTTATTTGAGTGAGTTATTATAGTAGAAGACAGAGGTGAAAATAACTTCTCTTAGTCTGCTGGAAAATTTTAAACAAGTCTACTTGTTTAGGACTACTATTGTAACTCCAAATCTAAATTATTTGATGCTTTATGGATAAAACATAGTTAATTCTTAAAATACAAAATGGGCATAAGGAAGAAATTGTTGATGGTTACAAAGTATGAACTTGGGAAATTTGTCTATTCAGAAGTCAAGCCAAGGAAGATACACTATAAGTAAAAATTCAGGAAACACTGAAGAAACTGTGTTATCTGACTTCCACCCAATCAGTTTTAAAAGCACACAGATATCAGAGTAAGGATGGTACCCAAATGTTCAAAAAACCAAAACCAAAACCCCAACAGTTCCTTATAAGAGAGAAATGAAGGAGAGAGTATTTGAGAGAGAAAAACAAGAAGGAAGAAGAGGATGAAAACTGGCCAGCAACTTAAAAAACTTGAAATTGTCATCATAATTTTTCTTTAAAATAAGAGCAAATTTGGAAATAAATAATTAGAACTTACAGGGAAGTATATTCTTATATCTGTTTTTCCTTCTGTTTTCTTTTGTTTGTCCAATTAAG
Source organism: Sarcophilus harrisii (assembly GCF_902635505.1). Lineage (NCBI taxonomy): Eukaryota > Metazoa > Chordata > Mammalia > Dasyuromorphia > Dasyuridae > Sarcophilus > Sarcophilus harrisii. Next base: position 150,235,809 of record NC_045431.1, read on the forward strand.
CAATGATCCAAAGGTTTTAATTCCTGAAGATTCTAGAAGTATAAATGAAAACCATGTCAATTTTTCTGAGATAAACTAAAGGTCACAACCATGATGATAAATGCTATAAATGTGAAGAGAATGGCAGTTGATCAGAGAAGAATTTATAAAATGCTAATTGTAGAGGATGGGAACTCTGAAAAGGTATACTTAAATCTAGGTCAGTAGGGTGCTTATAGTTAAGTACCTATTCAATGTGAGATAATGGTTCTCTAAACACATACTTAATGTGAATCAATATATAGTTGACATATACTTAGGGTAATATGGTGATATAATATTCTACACTTGCACATGCTCAGTGTGAGGTAGTGATGTAATCGTACTGGAGTATTTAAAAGGAGTCTCAGATTCAGAACATTGCCTCAATCACAGCTCTCAGCTACAGACACAAAAGAAGATGCCAGATTCCAGACTCCATCTTTGACCAGCCACTATGGCTCTCCAGCCTCCTTCACTCCTCCACTAAGACCAAGAACTCAAACTGATCCCAAGGTCCCTCCTGAGAGCTAGCCCGGACATTACAGCTAATGAACAGATCAATTTTCTAATGTTTTGGGCCAATCAAGTTAAACAATTATTCTGTGTACGGTTACCCTGATAAGGTAAGCCATTGCTGAGCCACATTCCTACAAGTGTTTTTTCTTTAACATACTGAAGATAGAAAGGCCTTCTTGGAAATAATTAGCAATCCCACAACAACCAAATTTGAAAAGGGCTTTTAAGATACCTCATATAAATTATTTAACTCTCCCTTAAGATGATTCAATATGCTTTTTGGGGGAGGTGGGCACCTATTTAAAAAACTTTGATCCAAAATAATGAAATTCACTAGAACCACAAATAACAAGTTCAGTGGGATCATAAAATCTTCCTTATTCCATTCTTGTTTCTATTGAGCAAGTAGAAAGAATGACAGTATAAAGAGAAACAATATGTTTCTTCACCAACAAAAGCTTCATCTTGTGCTAACTACCTTTGTCAACTAGTTTTTCTCCCACTGGCTAAATGCTGTAACACCTGACAATAATAATTAATCCATTAAAAATATGAAAAAATTGATGGCAGCAATGGCATAAATTAGACACTAATAGAAAAGTCAACCGACAAAAAAGAATGATGAAAAAAGGATCATAAGATGAGGGAGTCTGTGGGTGTGGGGGGAGGAAGGGATGTATTGATCATTGCTACTTTGAAATGGGATGGCATACTTGAAAGTCTCAGTTATATTAAAACTGTAGTACAATGACTGGTGTGGATTCTATCTTGTGCTGGAATTTATTTTTTGATATTTTCTGAGTTCTTTCCTCAAAGTTAAAAAACTATGAAACCACATCGCCAAGAAAATTCATCAAGCTTCAAGATAATAGAGCTCTAACTTTGAATCAGTCTTCCAGGGTTTTATTTAGAAGAAATGGTGGGCAATAAGGATATGTTAGAAAAGACACCATAGGACAAAAATATTTTTGTATTTGGAAATTAAACAAAGGTTGGTGTTAAGGCATCTTTTTCATGAAACAAAATATTATATTTATATTCATAAGAAGCAGCACAAGGAACTCACCTCCAGCTCTTTGGAAGGAATCCCTTGCTCTAGTAGACCACGCAACATTCGGATCACACATTTCAACTTGTTACCAGTATAATTGCCTGAAGGAAGCACTCTGACAACAGGGAGGGCAGAGAGCTCTTTATTTGTTAAGAAGCAGTGATCTATAAAAAAAGATGAAGGGGACCCTTATAGAAACTGGTAAAGTGCCCCTAAATTGGGGAATGGCTGAACAAGTTATAGATAGGAATAAGAAGGTATAATATTGTGCTGTAAGAAATAATGAAGGGGATGGTTTCAGAAAAACCTGAAGAAACTTGTATGAAATGATGCAAAACGAAGTGAGAAGAACCAAAAGAACAATTTATACAATGAAAACAATACTGTAAAGACATAGGAGCTAAACAATGTAACGACTAACCATGACTGCAGAGGACTCATGATGAAACTGGCTACCCATCTCCTAATAAGGAGATGATATTAAAACATTTTATTGTTGGACATATCAGGTGTGTGAATTTCTTTTGCTTTACTATATATAAAATTCTAACAGGGGTTTTGTTTTTCTTGTTTTCTCAATGGAGGAATGTAGTAGGAGGGAAAGAAGGCAGATCATTTTAAAAAATTAAATAAAAAAAAGAAATGCTATCTAGCAAGAACAGATGAGATTTATCTGTTTTTACCCCTTTTGTCCTTATTGGGACAATTATTTCTGCCATCTTTACAAGGTTTTTATTGTATAAAATTGTGCAGCCAGGAGAGATTTGGATGGTTACTAAAATTTTTGTAGGCAGTTACTAAAAGACCAATGAAGTGGATGATAATCCCTAACTCAAGAAGCACTTATGAAGCATCTTAAAGAGATCAGAGTTTAATGGAGAAGATGAAATGCAAACAGCTATATATAAATACAATACATACAGGACAAATTGGGAATAAGGTCAAATGGAAAGCACTAAGTTTGAGGAGGATTGTAAAAGGCTTCTTGCACAAGGTGGACCTTTAGCTGGGATTTGAAGGAAGCCAGGAAAACTAGAAGGCAGAGAAGAGAAAGAGAGAGTTTTAGGTGGAGGATGTCAGTGAAAATATTTAGAGTTGAGAGAGGGAATATTGTGTGTAAGGAATAGAAAAGTGACCAGTGAGGCTGAATTTCTGAGTAGGTTGTGGGGGGAGGAGGAAAATATATGATTTCAGAAAACTGGAAAGGTAGGCAAGAGCCAGGTAATGAAAGATTTTACACTGTAAACAAAGGATTTCATATTTAATCTTGGTGGGGGCATAACACAGTCAGCTCTGTGCATAAGAAATACCAGTTTTACAGATGAATAGAACATGGACTGGAGTGGGGAGAAAAATGGAGGCACATAGACTCACCCTGAGATTTTGTAATATTGCAGGTATGAAGTGATAAGGGCCTGCACAAGGATAAGAGCATTATAAGAAGAAAAAAGGGGGAGTATGCAAAAGATGTTACAAAAGTAAAAATGAAAGGTAACAACAGATTGAATGGGGTGAAGAAGAGAAGTGAGAGATGGTGAAGAGTTGAGAATAAGCGCTAGGTTGCAGACTGAGTGACTGGAAAAATGGCTGTAGCATCTAGCATAAGAAGGAAATTCAGAAAAGGAGAGAGTTTGGGAGGGGAAGTGAATTTAGTTTTGTACATTTTGAGTTTAAAATGTCTATGGGACACACAGTTTGAGATGTTCAATAAAACAGATGGAGACGTGAGATTGGAAGTCAGGAGAGAAGGTGTGACTAGACAGATAAATCTGAGAATTATCTGCAGAGATGACAATTGGATTCATGTGAGTTGATGGGATCATCAGGCAGAATGATATAGAAAGAGAAGAGTCTGAGACAGAACCCTTAGAGATACAGCCACTGTTAGCAGATGTGACCTGGAGGACTAAGAAAGGGTGATCAAAGAAGCAGAAAAAGAACCAAGAGAGTAATGTCACAAAATCCTAGAGGGAAGGGGAGAAGAGGGTGATAGTATCAAAGGCTGCAAAGGGGTTAAGAATGATGAGGCTTGAGAAAAGGCTATTAAATCAGCAAATAAACTGGTAATTTTGGAGAGGGTAGTTTCAGGTGAATGATAAAGTTGGAAGCCAGATTGCAGAGTGTTAAGACAAAAGCAAGTGGAAAATGAAGGCACTGATAATAGATGTCTTTTTCAAAGGGTTTAGCTACAAAAAAAAGAGAAGCTAAGAGGAATATATGTTTTTGAGGACGGGGAGATAGAGGTATGTTTTCAGGCAGGCAGCAGTCTATAGATAGGGAGAGATTAAAGAGAAGTGAAACAGGAGGATAATAGTAGGGACAATCTCCTAGAAAAGGCAGGATGGTATGAGATCACATAGACAAGGAGAATGGTCATTTCTCAGAGTGAAGGAGACAATGAGCAGGAACTTTGAGCTAATGGCTAACATGCAAACACATACATAAGTATGCACACACACCCATGAAAAGACCCTGACTATATTTTTGCAATGTTTAGGTTTGGTGAACCAAGTGTTAAATTACAACTTGCCTTTTGTAGAATCTTCCTGTTTTTTTGTTTCATTTGTCAACCTTTCAGTTTCCCACATTTTGTCACCTTCATCATCTTTCCTCCTTTCAAGCTTTTGAGTAAAGCTATAAAAAAGCAAAGACATTTGTAACATTTCATTTAGTTTCATTAAAATTTTTTTTAAAATTTAGGCTAATTTTTTTCCTCCTAGTAATTTTGTAGGAAGGTACCTGACAATCATATGAAACTAATGAAAGCCTGTTTTACTGGATCCCTGAGGATGAAATAAACAATTGCATCACCAGGTAATTTCCTCTCTGGATTTCCCTTGCCTTCTCTGCACTTCACAAGGAAGGATCCCTCTCTAGAGGGAGAAGGTACATTGATTTTTATGCTTTGTCTTTCAAACAAGGTCATAAGAAGTACATCTTGAAGTGCAAACTCTTGCTATATCCTTCTGGTCCTTGGCTTTTTCTTTGCACAATATAACCAAATATTATTCAAAACTTAAGAAAAGTAGGAAGGATTAAAGAATCACAAAATTGCAGAGTTGGAAAGGGCAGTGACCTTGTAGTTTAATTCATAAATCAAAGAATTCCCATTGATCTCAGTGGTTGTCCACTGGAAAGCCTCTGAAGAGGTAGCAATCACCCCCTGTAAATTAGGCAGCCTATTCCATATTTAGACAGATAGCTATCTAAATAAATTGATCTCTTGGCAATTTTCACTTGCTGCTTCTAGTTCTGCTCTCTTGGGCTAGCCAAAGTCTCCAAATGATATTATTTCAAATACTTGAATATTATCTCTCATGTCCTATGAAATGTTCTCTTTTTCCAATCCCTTCAATAGATCCTCCTGACACAGATTTCAGATCCTTCACTGTCCTGAGTACTTGATCTCTGGATATTATTCTTCAGGTAATCAATTTTTTTTTTTAAACTATGGTGCCCATAACTGGACACAATGCTCCAGAAGAGGTCTGATAAATATGATGGGATTATCACCTTCTTGTTACTGGAAACGATGGATCTCTTAATATGACCTAGGATCATATCAGATTTTTTTGGCTGCTACACCATGTTTCTTACTGATTTCTAGAATCTCCCAGATCCTTTTCAGAACAACTGTGATTTAATCATGTCTCTTCCATTTGTACTTGAGAAGTTGATATTTTATATGTATTCCTTCTGAATTTCATCCTATTAGATTCAGTTTGATAGTCTATCATGATCTTTTAGAATTCTGACAGATATCCAGTTTGTTATCTATCCTCCATGCTTTATGTCACTTGCAAATATGATGATCATACCATCCATACCTTTACCCAAGTCACTAATAAATGTGAAAATATATAAATAAGGACCCAAAACAAACAAATAATGTTAACTATCCCATGCCCAGATTCCTAGGAAATGCTCCACTTAACTAGAGACAACATGTTAACATAGAACCATAACAGTTCTTGAAGCCTGTCACCCACCTCTTGTTAGCCTCTCTCCATTAAAAAAAACAAAACAAAGAGATACTTTAATTTATATTTTTTGGTTAGAAAAATGACTGGGAGAAAAGCATCAATCAGAGCTCCAACAAATATGTATTCTAGAAAGGTTACATTAAATGACAGAGAATGCCAAAAAAACACAAGTATGCAAAAAATGCAAAATATATCTATGGGCCTGTTAACTATTTCTTTCATCTATCAATCAGTATGCAGGACATTATTTTTCTCTTCAGTTCTTTATGTGATAATATGGCATTGTGGTTGTCATTAAAACTCCAGCACTCAAAAAACTAATTTTATGTCCTCTACTGTATAATAGTCTGCAATTGGGACAAGCTGACTCTAGATTGTCAGGAATATATTAATTATATGGTTTGTGGTCCAAAATATACATCACAAACTAAGAAATGACCCTCCTCTCTAGACTTTTTAACAAAAACAGTATATCAAAGAAAAAAGACACATTTATAGAGCAATCAATTAATAAGCATTTCTTAAGGCTTAAGCGGAATAAATACCCACGTTTTCCAATCTTAACTGTTCTGGTGTTTAATGTTTTTTCTATTTTTTTTTCTTTGTGGTTTCAAAATAATAAATGTTTCTCTTATCCTCTCATGTATGTGATTCAGTGTTGTGTCTTGAAGTTTTACTGGAAGTTCAAATCCTTCTGAGGCAGGCATTAGAGAGCTAGATGTGGAAGAGACAGAAGAGCCCAACTACCTCATTTTAAATACCAGGTACTGAGGACTGCTCCAAATCACAAAAAGAGCAAAAGTTATATATGAGATGTGAACCGAGATCCTCAAACTCCAGAATTGTATTGAATTTTTCTCAAGTGATTTCTCTGGGGCCTGACAAGGACTTTGTGGTGTAGTCAGTGCTTTATCTACATACTCAGTATCTAACTTCCTGGTCATAGCAAGTATGTGGAAGAAACGGGGAAAAGGAAGGCTGCTTCAAACTGTTAAATACAGATGAAATATTAAGGTGACAAATTATATTTATCTAGTATATCCACATCCAGGTTGAATTCCTAGGAGGAAATTTTCCTGTTAAAATTTTCCTTTCTTTCTAGAAAGAGCTCCCTCTCCTCCCCACTATTTCAAGTTAACTGAAATTTAAAGAAAATTATTCTCAAGCCAATCAGAACATATTTAACACCAAATTCTAATAACTTGGGGTTACAACAATACAAATTTATAACACAATTTATTTTCTAAAAGGAAAAAGAATAAGTTATTTTAAAACAACATTTAAACAACAACAATAAAATACCCAACTAATTTTGAATAGGGAACCACAATACTTTTATTGCAGATATATTTTAGAGATGTTTTAAGATTCTCACCTTTTATTTAATATTTTTTCTTCACAGTTGTCTTCACCAACATCCGCTTTTGTGGACTAATAAGAAGGAAATATATAAATTGAGTATGTTGTTGTGGTAAAACACCAGTTAAATTCAAACATAAATTGAAATTCAATCTTAGTTATGCTTTTTTGAATTACTGTAATAATCCAAAGATCAGAAAACTCCATAGGGAGTCCTTTGGGAGTTCTTTGTGATCTCACTAAAGCTTCTCATGATCCTCAATCCTCCTCAATCATGGTTCTATATTTCTCATATAAGGGAAGACAGAGAAGATTTCTGAGGTATCTTTTAGCTTTAAATTTATGATATATAGGAGACATTGAGAATGGAGAAAGGAATCTGAATAACATTATGATACTTTAAAACAAAATGTAAATTTGTACATTTCCCCTGAATGGATTATAACTCTCTATATAACTAGAGATTGGAGCTATGATTTTATCAGTATTAGGAACTTTCAGATGAGAAAATTTTCTCTATCAACACAGGTAATACTACTTTGCAACTTAAAGTAGAGCTGCTTGGATAGATCACAAGAAGCTTAAGTGACTTGTCAAGAAGGACTGAGGAATTCCTGGGTCCAACTTTAATTCTTCTGCCTCTTACCATAGACATGAGTGAATAAATCATTATACCAATGAATATACCTATAATCAGTATATGTCCCTTAAAAATATTACTTTGTACCTTTGATGTTACAGTGAAACTTATACAGAGGACATAAAGGGAAATGCAGGTCAAGCATCTGACAATTTAGCTGGCTCTGGTGCTGGAATCTTGTCATAAAGACAAGATAGTTGGGAAAGAAAAGAATAAGGAAAACTGCATTTCTATGTAATTTTCTGCCAAAAAGTTACAATGCTTTATGACATTCCAGCAATGAAATCTTACTGATGTAATGAAAATGGTTTAATTTGTATGTTCATTTAGTGATGAACCTTTATAAATGAAGGAGAAAAATTGTTGCTTCAAAACATAAAATACCATGGGTATTAATTGGAAAAAAGAAATCAACTGATGACTTGGCTATTTTGCAAAAAACATCCTCATTCATCTAAGGTAAAGGAAGCTTAACTCTTTTAGTCTTCTGTCAATAAAAGGAGAAATTTCCTGGATCTGATATCTCTTCAGATTCTGTGTATTTTAAGTCCAGTGTAAACTTCTTTCTTCTATCATAATTTTAGGATACTAACAAGATGTGGAAAATTATTTACATAATCCTCATATAATACACAGTTTAAATGATTTAATTTCTATCACTTATTTTTAGTCATTTTAAATGTCACCTTTTAGGAGCCAAATTAGATGAAAGTGAAAGTTTTTACTCATGAAATATGAATTGGGTCTAATTTGGATTTGGGCAGTTAAATTCTCTAAGGTAGTAAGTACACACTGGCAAATGTCTTTGACATTTTGCAACACTTCTTACTTCTGGAAAATCTTCAGGTAGAGAGGAGCCATCACAATCTGTATCTTCTGCTTTTTCTTCTGTCAAACTCCTAAAGGTCTCTATCATGTCTGTAGGATATATACATTGAAACATCAAAAATAAACAGGCTGAACTACAAAAAGAGGGAAATATTTTCATTCACATAGTAAAAAGATTCATCCAAACCAAAAATACATAATATAGTGTTAAAATTCATATCTAAACTAAGAATAATGACATAATATGAAAAAAAAATGCATGCTGAATCATTATCTCCCTCTACAATCCACCAGCTAGAACAGTATAATGCCAGAAGGGCAGTTGAAATTAAATTGAAATAAAATTGTGGTTTAGATTGGTGGATAACATTTGGGCACATTTAAAAATACATATATATACATATATATGTATACACACACATAATATAAAATAAATTGTACTATATTTAATGGAGAAGATGCTAATTTAAGTGTTTTGCTATCCAATGCTTAGTGATAGTGTGAAAATTGAGGATACTTCAAATTTGTTCTCTTAAAATAAAGCAGCAATGCACCAGCCATGGTGTCCATTGATGTATGATGACTTTGTCTACGTCACCTGCTATTGTGTTATTGCAGTTCAATAAGTTCTGAGCTTCTTCGTCTACAACATCCAATAAAGACTGGATGACTTCATCTTCTTGGGGATCATCATCATAACTAATATCTTCTTGTACTTCAATATCTTGAAAAACAAATTCATAGGAAGCATTATTATAAGAAATTGAGTGGAGATGAAGATGGAAAAGTATTGTAAAAAAGGTATTTCACTTTTCTGTATGTTTGTTAATTAATACTTTGAAACTAACTACAGTGTTCAAGTTGCTTGATAGTGATTTTCAGCCTTTACATAGAGTTATGGGTTTTACTTCCATGACAATCAATCATTCTATCAATAGTTTAAACTAGGTTTATTAGGAATAAGGTCTCATCACAATGAGCTGACAAGCCATTAGTTAACTTGAAACAATCATAGTATTTTGGGGCACTGGGTGAGAGGCAGATTAAAAAAATAGGTAAAATATCAGATACACCTCTGAGCCTTAACAGAAAGCCAGATGAGAGTTATTGGTCAATTGATAAGCCTGAGAGAAAGTAAAACTTCAGAGAAGTAATCATTCTTAGGGGGAAGAGAAATTTTTTTTTTTCTCTTTCTCACCCTCCCTCTCTGGACCATGTTATTAGAGAGATTTAAGCCAGTAGGAGAAAACACAATTTACCAGAAGCACGGACAAATTAAAGATACACTGAGGTCAAACAGAGACACACAAGGATATATTATAATAGCCACTTTATGGAGGAAGCAGCATCTGGAAGTGAGACCCTTCATCAATTCTATAAAATTACTAAGGCTTGTAACTTAACAGAGAGACATATCACTAAGTGAAATTTCAAGAAAACTATGAAAATGAGTTATAGTAAAATGAGTTCTAGTAAACAGGAGTTATGAGTTTTTTACACATATGTGTCACTACCATTGTATTTTAAATTCAAATTGATGCTTCCCCCCACTGTATGTTTTTATGGAAGTGTGTGCCCTGGACTTTTTTTAGGAGATAGGCAGGTATTATAACTACTGTTTTTGCTATACCATCTTAGTAAATTCCTTTTTTAAAAGTTAATGGAATTCAATTGGTTGACCCATAATGAGAAGCATACTATTGAGTGCTCATTAACAATAGCACTAGAAACCTATGGGTTTGAGAGTCTTTTGCATTTGAAAGGATTCAATGTATCAATGATGCAAGACCCTGAATTCTGTATTCAAGACTCTTGTTCTAAGATAATGTAGCCTGCAGAAATTTGCATTCCCTCCCGCCCTGTTTTAAACTGAAATTATTTCTGGGATATATTTTTTAAGTAAATTATTTTTTGTAAGATAATTTTTGCTTGTTTAAGTGTTCAATTATTATTGATAAATCTGCTATATTATTAGATTCATGTTTTTCAAGATTATGTTATTATTTAGTCACATATGAGTTCTTTTTTTTTTTTTTTCTTTTACACTGCTGGATACAAGTCTATATTGCTTGTATGAGGTTCTTGTGGACTGCAAGATCATATGATAACATTTGTCTGATGCTTTGGAAATGGTTAATTGATCCCAAGTGCTTAATCTCTTTGGGACATCTCACATCTATATAGGCTTTGAGTTTATTTTCCTTTTAAGTTAAGTTTTAGTGAAGTATAAGTTATAAAATCCATCTAGATTGCCCTATACATTGAGAGAGATCCTTTGGAAAAATTTTTGGAATCTCAAATGACCTAGAGGTCATTATTATCTGGACTTCCAGTAGCATCATCTTATGTATGAAAGTGATTATTCCTTGAGACATTTGCTGTGCCTTGAATGAATCACTGAAAAGTGACTCATTAACGCACTTACTCCTTTATTAGGTACATAGGCAGTGAGGTAGTATAGTAGGTAATGAATGGGACCTGCAGTCAGAAGACCCAAGTTTAAATGTGATTTATTAGCCATATGATCCTGAGCAAGCCATTTAACTTCTGTCTGCCGTAGTTTTTTTCAACTGTAAAATGCGGTTTTCATGAGTATTAAATAAGATATTTGTGAAGTATTTAGACAGTTCTAGGTTTTTAATAATTGCTTATTACTTTCGCTTGTAATATGTGTCAAGCATTATACTCAGCACTGGGGATACAAAGAAAAATGGTGAGATTGTCCCTATTTTCAAGGAAGCATTCTAATTCAGGGAGACAAAACAGTTAAGTTTAGCCACAAGGTGGATGGAAAAGTCTAGAATTCTTAAGATGCATCTGGAGTATGGATGCAAAAGCCCAGGGGGGTCCTTGGGCTAGGTCATATGACAATGTTGGAAGGTCTACAAAAGTCTACATGAATTTTAAAGGATCACAAGTCTGTGAGCCATGGGATGAAAGACAGATGACAACTCCAAAGGAAACATCTCGTGAGTGACTAAGAACATTAAGTCATATTTCTTGGGTTACAGATGAAATAACAAGTCAGTTTGGAGTTGGAGTTGGTTTAAGAGTTGAGAACTTTACTTAAGCCCTGAGAGAGAATCACTTAGAGATTCTTTCCCTCTCTTTCCCCTCCTCACCTTTAGGTCACTACAATTTCAGGAGACAGTGGCAAACACAATCCATAGGAGAGCCACCCTATGGTCACAATGGTTGGGACAAGAGTGTGTAAAGGGGTGCTGGTATGGAACAGGCTGCAGAGAGAGAAAGGACTCTGGATATCAGGAATGATGTTTGATGACATTGTGGTGAGTTCTCTTGGTGATATATATGACTCATTGTAGAAACATTGCTTCAAAGAACAGAAGAAACATGACCTATACCAAAATACTTATTTTTACAATTATTCCCTTTGATATACTAATGTTAGATGTAGGGTCAGATGCTTGTGTCATATTGAACTAAACAAAATCCACAAGAATTCTTGTGCTTTACATCCCCTCCTCCCCAAGTCCCATTCCTATGATATATATCTATTTAAGCCAAATATTTTGAGGACAAATCATTAATTCTTCTTACCTGAGGTATTACTGTGTGTGGAATAATTGGATGATTGATTGATAAAGGAACCTAGAGGTGCCTCACTGGACATAATCAAGTTCACTGAACTCTTGTCCTGTGAAATACAATTTGTTGCTTCAAGAAATGTATCTTCAGCTACTTTTCCTCTGTTTGTCTAAAATGTCAAAGGAAAACAATAAATTAATTTTCTATTTTATAGAGTTCTAAATAACATTATCCCTTTGATAAGGTAAGAGAAACATAAGTATCTCTATTTACTTGGGAGTCTAGTCTTAAAATCTTTACATGGTAATATAAAAAGTTTAAAATATTCCCTCTATCATTGATAAAATGGAAATGAATCACTGGAGATACTAAGATTTTCAATTTTTTAAAATTGAAAATTGCCATTAAAGAAGCCATGTGAGATCAAGTTTCTTCTGGGACAAAGTTGCATTCTGTCTCTTGAAGACAATAACACAATAATGCAATCCAAAAAGCTACTACATGTCATCACTGGGCAAGGTGCTGGGGACAGACAAATGCAAACAAAATAGTAAGAGCCCAAACATTTTTGATAAAGACTGGAGATGGGGATGGGAGTTACATCCAATAAGAGGAAGAAATATGATGCACATTTCAAATTGATACTTGTAAGAATGAAGAACAGATTTCAACCAAGACAAATTTGGTATTTCAAGGATTCCATTTAAATTCAATAAACTTTCATCAAGGTTCATCTCCTCCCTGCTCTAGAATGGGAGAACTAGTGAAGATTCCTATAGAATTGTCCCCTAGACGCTCTGTTTCTGAGTTCAGAATCAAAGCAGACATGAAGATAAGAAGAAAAAGGGACCTAAGTGTCAAGGAAAAATGTGAGGAAAAAACTTTTGAATTGGTGGTGGAGAGAGAAGAAAAGAAAAAAATAAGAAAGGTTAGAATGGGCTCTAAAAGATGGTGTCAACTTCAACAAATGGGAACTGAGGTAGTAGATTCCAGGCATTTCATGCATTCCAGGTATGATGACCAGACAGGGTGACATAAGAATGGTTGGGATAAGAGTATGTTAAGGGACAATATGTGCAACAAAGTGAAAAGAAGGAAGATAAGGCTCTGGATGTTGGGAATGAGAATGTATACTTTTATTGATGAGTAATAGGAAATGACTAAAGGTTTTTCAGTAGAAAAATAAGACCACAGAGAGATAACATGAAGCTTCACTAAGTAGTGGTAGTCAGGCTGAACTAACCATGGTCAGGATGAAGGCAAAAACTGTGAGGAAGCTAAAACTGAAATGCCTATTTTAATTATCTGATTTTGTCCTTCTTGGTTTAGAATCTTGAATAGGATCAGAAATAGCAAAGGAAAAATATCTATCTTAATTAATTATAGCAAGATGGGAATTTCCTGAAGACAGAGTACCAAAATTGTAGGATGACAGATTTGGATGAGGAAGGGATTTCAGAGATGAACTTGTCCACCCTCTTTTTACAGAGTAAGAAAATGAGTTCAAGACAGATGAACAGCTTGTCCAGTGTCATATAAGCATACTGCAGCAGAAACAGAATTTGAACTCAGGCCTTTTGACTCTATAGCATTCTTTCAATAAACTAAATCTGAATGACAGAGATAGATTAAAATTGTTTCTCAATCTAAAATTCAATTAGATAACAAAATGGTTATTATTAAAGAATGAGTCCAAAACACTAAAACAACAACAACAAAAAAAGATTTTCAATCAAAGTAAGGGTAGAACGCTATCTCTATAATATGCCTCTTGAGAGTCCATTAGGTATGGAAGATGATACTTGTGTACTACCTTAATAAAAGTATTTCTTAAAGAGATGCAGTGGAGAAAATAGCTCTTCTTGGTGATTGCTTCACTCTTTGGGCAAATAGGCACTTTTACAGACTCTATGATATCCCTTAGTTCTCCCCCTGTGATTTCACTAGGGAGGAAAACCTAGCACAACTACTCTCTTGACAGATAGTTTGTTTATATCTTACATTTCTATTTGAGGAATGACTTGAAAACTAATCTTGAGGACTCCAAGACTGGTCTAACAGAATATCATAAAATTACTATAAAAAATAGGAAAGATTTATCTGGATATCCTTGTCAATTGCTAATGAAGAAAGAAATTCTTTTAATAGCTTGCATTATTAATGAAGAGTACTGATTAGGAAAGATCTCCCCTGCCATCTAGGGTATTAATTTGTTACTTCATGGCTGCTATCTATATCTTGAACTACTTAAAAATTTCATGATAGTCGAAAAAGTCAACAAAGGAAGGGGAAATCAAGGAAAGAACACACATTTTCTATGAAATATTGAAGAGTGAAGAAAGCACAATTGGGCATACATAAAATAACAAGAAGTATGCAAATAACAGCAGCATGACAAACCTCTATCCGAATGCTATATCATTAGGCTAAAGCATGTCATGAAAAAAGCACTTCCTTCACTTTGAAGAGAGGGACTCTAGGTGTGGAATACTGCATACACTGTCAAACTTAGTTTATATGAAGATCCGTTTTGCTGAACTACTTTTATTCTTTGTTACGAGAGAAAGCCTTCTCTGTAGGGAACAACGTAGAGACATATTTGGAAAGGCAGGTAAAGTAAGAATAAAAGATCTTAAGAGAAATTCTAAAGAGTATTTTGAAACTACTGCCGAGACACAATTGTAACTCACTGACACCTTGCATAATTTCAATTCTCAGATTTCTAGGGATTTTTTTTCAAGTTGAATACAAACTTCATTTATATTTAGGAATTAATCAACAGCAATAGCTTTATAACAATTTTTGAATATTGCTTTATTTTTCACTTTACATACAAATTGCTGCCCTAACTTCAAAGAATAGGATAGTTTGTTGAAAGGAAAATGATTTTGTCAAAAATCCAAAGATAACCACAATGGTTAAACTGTAAATGTTCTAAAGATGACATTGTTTTCATTAAAATGAAAATAAATCTGGTAGGTGTCTTAAGCCAGTTATGTCAAAAAAGTTTTATTCAGTTGTAAGATTCCACTTCTCATGAGGAAGTCATGGTGTAATCATTGGCATTCAAAGGCAAAATAGAGTTGGAGGCTCCTCTGGGAAGATTATGATTACATTAAAATATGTAGGCAGCTTTGGACTGGAAAAAAGTCTCATTCAAATTATGTTAACTGAAGAGAAATTCTCCCTTTTTCCCTCACAGCAGGGTGCTGACATTTACAAAGAAATAGACTCTGCTCAGCAGGAAGAAACCCTGGATGCATGAAAGTTTATTTGCTTGAACTCTGTGAAAGTGGAGAATTGCTGAATAGGCTGAAGAAAGTGAATGTTCTCGCAATTTCTCAAGATTTGAAACAAGAAGCCGTCTCTGACTAGGATTTTTAGATGTTTCTGGCTTATTATTTCTATGATTCATTACTGCCCATGTTTAACTTGGCTAAGCGGGTGAGTTACCCACCTGAGATAACACAAAACATTTAAGCATCAAGTTCATACCTGGAAACAATGCCTTTTTTGAAAGTAGGAAGAGATCTCAGAGGTCAAGGAAAAAAGAGAAATGGATGGTTAAGTGAGACGCTAAGGATCACAGGGCAGTAGACTGTAATAAAAAGGAAATCCAAAGTTCAAGCCTTGACTTTTTTCTAAGACACTGAGTTTCAGTTTCTTAATCTGAAAAATGGTTCTTATTATATTTATTCTACTTATCTTACAGGGCTGTTGAGAGGAACAAATGAGATGCAGGTATATGTAAAAGCTATATTGTTCATTAATGGAGGTTTGGGTCTAGAACTCAGATTACCCTGTTCATATTGTAAAGATCTATTGATAGCTAGAAGGGAGAGCAAATCCTGCACATTGTAAAAGCCAAAAAACATTTAATCTGTGAGCTTCAAAATAACATTAATAGAGTGCAAACAATGTGACTGAAACTTTCCTCTAAAACATAGGAAAGAGGACAGACACAGCTGTTATAATTTTAGAAATGCTCATCATATGCTCTAAGCATATAAAGCTCTTTTAGGAGCTATTTATACAGATATAAAATAAAAAATGGTCAGAAAGAATGGAAGTAGGATTTAGGTATATGTTTAAACTATCCTTTGCAAAACTGTACTCATTTTCCCCTCATTCACCAAAATTACTCCACCCCCCGTGTGCCTATTTTGTTCTTTAAATTAAATTTTGAAAGAAGTGTTTAAAAACATCTAATTCACTTTTTCTCCTTTCTATTCATCCCCTTGTCATTGGAAAATTAAAAGAAAAAAAATTCTTTGCAACACATTAACTTAGTCAAGTAAGACAAATTCCCATATTAGCCAAGTCTAAATATATATATATGTGAACTTATACACTGATTTGATAATCTCTTTCAAAAAGTAAGTAGCATGCAAAACAATTCTTAAGCTTTTTTTTTTTTTTTTTTAATCATTCCTTAGTGATGAAATTCCTGAACCTTTAGGGAGTATAGCAGATTTTTGCCACAAGTGGTCTCTTGGAAGCAAGGTTTGACATTTGAAGGTCAGAGCTGGTGAACACAAAGCTGATACAGCAATTCTACTAACCACATCCTCTTCTGGTATTCCATATCCTGAGGCCAACTACACATAATTCTGCGTGTGAGCCAAGTACTTCCAGAAACAAAATGATCCATTTAAGTAATTCAGCTCAGTCAATAATAGTTAAGCGTTTGCCTAAAGCTTTTAGTCTACAAATGTGGTATTTTCTCTTTAGTCATCCATTAAACAATGTAAAATTATATGCTTAAAAAGGACAAACAAATGCTTAATTTATTGGAATAAAATAAAAAATGTGAATATTTCACTTAACTTGAGTATGACATGAATGAATAAACAAGATTTCTATTTACCTTAGGGTTAGGATTTTCTGAAGTTATAGTTGGTTGGCCATAGTGACTGCCATGGTGATGACCTACAAAGAATGGAGAAAAGTGATGATAATGCAGCAGAAAAAAAATAATAAGATTAATTTCAAATAACCTAATGCTGGTATTTATTCTAGTACCATAATGGCATAATATCAAAAGATTTGTAAAAAAGATTTAGATTCAATTGAATAGTAGACAAAAGTCACAATCATGGAATGTTGGAATTGGAAGAAACTTTAGAGATTATCTAATCAACCTTTCATTTTATAGGCATCCCAAGATGCTGCTTACCTTATATTACTCCTTTTTCTTTTTAGAAACCACTTTTTAGATATTCCCAGTAAATGGATCACACACGTCTATCATCAGTGTAAAAATTGATGAAGAATTGTTAGAATGCAATGGAATGTTAGTGATATTAAGAAATGACTAAACTATGATACATAAATATAAGAAAGACAAATACAAAGAATTGAGAGCAGCATGGGAAAGCTTAAATGAACTGAAGTAGAGTGAAGATCAGAACTAGGAAAAAAAATAGCTAAACTATTCATGACAATGGAAAGAACAAAACCTCTCAAAAAGAAAGCCAAATAATTCTAAAGACTAAGGTTAGCCCAGAGAAGAAGTGATAAATGCAGCTCCCTCCCTCCTTGCAGGTTGATTATATGCATGTGGAACACTGCCTAGAGTGAAAGATTCCGTGATTATTGGCTAATTTTGCTGAAAGACTTTGTTTTCCTTTTATTTGTTATTTGTTAGAAGGGACAGCCTACTGGCTAGGGAAGAAGGAAAGATATATTTAGAAATTAATGTGATCTAAAAATCTAGTACATTCAAGTTCATTTTATAGCTAATGAAATTTAGGCCCAGGGCTGATCACCTTTTGGTATAGTTATAGAAACATGAGCAGTTGATTATACAGTTATTCCTTCTATATCATGAAAGTTAGGGGTGCAGTGAACCTGCTCTCTGGAATATCTGTGTAAAATTCTTTTGTCCCTCCCTTTGTACTAGAGAAGAAGTCTAAATTATTATGGTATCAAGAGACAAAATACGCATTTCTAAGCTTCTAAACTTTGGGTCACTGGCTGGACTTGATGATGTGGAAGAGTTAACTAACTGTATGTTGGACAAAATCTCCTTAACTGCATTCTAGTCTTCATGATTAAACTTCTTTATTACTTCTGATCAACTTTAGACACTTTTTTTTTTTTTTTCTAGCTTTAACCACCTTTAAATCTTCTGGTTCTTTAATGTAGAAACTGCTAAATCATATGTTATCCTGTCTGTGCTTCCACTGTACTTTGCTTCTTTTTAGATGCTTGAAGTATTTTCTCCTTGACCTGGATGTAATATTCCTGGGAGTTTTCATTTTGGGATCTCTTTGGGATTGGTGGATTTTTTTCTACTTCTATTTTACCCTCTGATTCTAGAATAGCAGGACAGCTTTCTTTGATAATTTCTTGAAAGATAATATGCAGGATCCTTTTTTTGATCATGACTTTCAGGCAGACCAATAATTTTTAAATGACCTCTCCTGGATCTATTTTCTACATCAGTTGTTTTTCCAATGAGATAGTTCACCTTTTTTCTATTTTTTCATTTTCTTTTGGTTTTGCTTTATTGAATCTTGACTTCTCATAAAGTCATTAGCTAACATTTGCTCAATTTTTATTTTTAAGGAATTATTTTCCTCAGTGACCTGTTGTACCTCCTTTCCCAATTGGCTAATTTTGCTTTTTAAAGCATTCTTCTTCTCATTTGTGCTTCCTTTTGCACCACTCTCAGTTTTTTCCTAATTTTCTTCCATCTTTCTTACTTAATTTTCAAAATTCTTTTTGAACTTTTTCATGGCCTGAGATCAATTCTTATTTTTCTTGGAGGCCTTGAATGTAGGAGCTTTTATTTTGCCATCTTCTGAGTGTGTGTTTTGATCTTCCTTGTCACTATAGTAACTTTTTATAGTCAGAATATTTTTCTGTTGTCTGCTCACTTTCCTAACCTATTATTTGACTTTTAACTCTTGGTTATAGTAGGACTCTGTTTCCAGGGTAGAGGGTGCACTATCCTAAGCTTCAGGGATTTTGTGCAGCTGTTTGATCTTTCTAGGGATCTGACGAAAAGCCCTCTTTTCTGCCCTGGAATTGTTAGGAGTGGTGCTGGCTCCATGTAGCTGCTAAGATCTAGCGTGCTAACGCCACAGAATCCTGCTTTGCTAGCTCTGGGCTGTGCTGTACTGTGCTGATGTGGCCTGCCATGGGATTGTGTACTTCCCATCTTGTTGCTACAGGCCTTTCTTGTTGACCTTCCAAGTCCTCTTTGATGTCTCTGTGATGAAAGGTCTGGAAGCCACTGGCACTGTTGCTGATTCAAAAGTGTCTAGATCTATTTTACTGGCATAGGGCTGGAGCCGGGGCAATGTTGGTGTGGCCCGCACCAGGACTGCACATTGGACTCCTACTCTGGTATCACAGATCTTTTCTGCCTTCTTTCTAAGTTGGCTCTGGCTGGAAAATGTTCTTTCTACTCTACCTTTGGGTTTTCCTACGACTCTAAAAAATTTGTTTAGAGTTATTATTTAAAGAAATTTGGAGCAGTTTGGGGGATAAGCTGGGTGAGTTCCTGCCTTTATTCCATCATCTTGGCTCCACCTTGACTCTACTTCCACAACATTCATTTTTATAAGATTTTGATTTCCAAATTTTTCTCCCTCTTTCTCTTCCTTTCCCAAGACAGCAAGCAATCTGATATAGGTTATATGTGTACAATACTTTTAAACATATTTCTAGTTATGTCATGTTGTATAAGAAAAATCAGAACAAAAAGGAAAAACAATGAGAAAGAAAAAACAACAAAAATGTGAAGAGTATGTGTCTATTTGCATTCGGGTTCCACAGTTCCTTCTCTGGATGTGGATTTTTTATCACAAATGTTTTGAAATTTTTCTTAGATCATTATATTACTGAGAATATCTAAGTTTACCCTAGTTAATCAACACATAATCTTGCTGTTACTGTGTAAAACATTCTCCTGGTTCTGCCTCATTTCACTCAGCATCAGTTCATATAAGTATCTCCAAGGTTTTTCTGAAACATACCTGCTCATTTTTTCTTATAGACAATACTATTTCACTACATTCATATTTCATAACTTATTCAATCATTCCCCAATTGAGGGGCATCCTCTCAGTTTCCAATTCCTTGCCACCACTAAAAAGAGCTGCTACAAACATTTTTATAGCTGTGGGAACTTTTCCCTTTTTTAGGATCTCTTTGTGATATAGACCAAGCGAGTATGCAATTTTATAGCCCTTTTGCTCTTCAAAATGTTTGGATCAGTTCACAACTCTACCAACAGTGCATTAGTGAGAGACTACATTTCTTTTTGTTTATATTTACATCCCCAGCTTAGCAGAGTGCCCAGGACATAGAAAGTGCTTAATGAATACTGACAGACTGGAAAGTCCAGTAGAACCCTCCATTACTCCTTGCTGAGAAGCTGATTCTTGAGTGTGTACTCACTAGGTTAGAAAATAGCCAGAATTATGTAGCCACAATGTAGTGAACTTGGAGTAGAAGATCTGAGTTTGAATCCTGCCTCAGAGATATTACTTATGTGATTATAGGCAAGTTTTTAATTTCTTAAAGCCTTAACCTCTTCATCTGTAAAATGGGAATGTTTTTTGTGTGTGTATCATATATTGTGAGGAAAGTGATTTGCAAAACTTTAAGAGCAGATTATAGATATGCTAGATATTCTGTGACTGTATGATTCCTTATTTTCAAAAGGCACATCAGTTAGTCATTCATCTCAATGTCTATGGTATTCTCTATAGAATCCTGGCCATGTCCATATTTGAATTCATTTTGTTTAGGAATTCAATAAATATTTTTGAAGATGAAAATATTGTAATGACATGATATAAGCAATCTGTTTCCCAAAATATTATCCTTACCATTAGCATTTGTTGATCTTGAGTTTAAACTGGAATGTCTCTTTGACTTGGGAACTACTGGATGACCATCTCTATACCAAGAAAAAGATATTTGTAAGTTACATGGGAAATCCATTGTTCAGACACTTCAAAATATTAGCTGTCTACTATGACACTTAACTTTTTAAATATAATTTTGCTTTGAGTTCTACTTAAATACAATATCCTCCTTCCTTTACTGTTTCCCCCACTCCAATACTGCAATACACTCAGTGCTCAAAAGTCTTCTGTTACTTTGATGCTTGATTAACTTTTGACTTAACAGTAATAGGTCTCAGTAAATTTTTAACATGAAGATATTCAACCATGTTTTCTTTCACTTAAGTATAAAGCTTAGAAAATTGTGCAAAAGGTTACATGATAACTTTCACTGGCTTGGGGTGGCAGTAGAATAGAGGGGAAGGTCCCAGAAATATATTTGTTCAGAATTCAGCAATAATTTTTACCTTGGGCACAGTCTTAAGTTCAGTGTTGCTAGACACCATTTCAATGTTAATAAGATACTGAGAGGAAAAGTACAGAATATCATGGTACCATCATTACCGCTGTTACCTCTCACTTGCCCATACAATCAATGTTAGCACTGGTATCTACAGTGTACAGATTATTCCCATGGTGCTGAAGGGTACAGATATCTAAAATAATGGTAACGAAAGGGCTCTAGTTATTGCTTCATCAACCCAGATTCCTTCATTTTCCATTTTTATAATGGTGGTATAGGATTTCTGAGATATAAAAACAATTCATTGGAAATGGAAAAGATACCATTTTCCCCCAAAATATTTTTCAGATTGTCTGATCTCCTCTCACCAATAATTTGAAAAGCTTCACTGGGCAAATGCTTATTTGCCAATCTAATCCTTAGAAAGACATGAGAAATCAGGTCCATTAATTCTCTCCCCACTAGGGAAAAGGGACAATATACACAGTATTAAAGGAATTAATGCTATTAGCAAAACATCTAACAAATTGACTAAAACAGTAATAAAATCTCACATCTGAAAGATAAACTGTGAAACTCTTACAGATAGATAATATAATATGATGCAACAGACCATATCAAGCTTTCTCTTGTATTTATTTATCCTTGATCTAGTATCTAGATCTACCATATCTACAACTTGGATAGACCACATTCATGTTCCTTTTCACAACCTATTTCCAAAGATTATAATAGGAAAAAGTATTATTTACTGTTTTCTTTTAGCTCAAGTCTTTAGGATGTAATCTATTTGCTTCTAAGAATTCCTTGTTTGTTAAGCAATCTAGTCTTACTAACAGGAGCCTAGCACGATCAGTTTTCATTTCTTTCTGGTCTGTGCTTCTAATCAGATGTCTTCATTTTCTCCTCCTGTGTCTCCCTTGACTCCAATTCATTACTCCCCCCACCTACTTTTCAGCTCCCCTTTAGAATGCAACCTTCCTGAAAACATAGACTGACTTTCCTCTTACTTGCATTTATATTCCCAGCTCTAAGCATAATGCTAAATAAATGCAAACTGTCTTAACTTTATGACTAAATCTGAAAAAATTTAAGGAGTCGTTTTAACATTTGTTAAGAAAGCAGCAAATACCTTGTTGCCTTCAGGACCACTGAGGGAAATGACATTTCCAGTATTCTTTCAGCCTCTTTCAAAGTCATCCCCTGTGTACTGATTCCATTCATATAATGGATTATGTCTAATGGTTGAAGATCACCCTCAATGGCAGCAGCTGATTTTGGATTGATATCACTAATATAGATCACCTGGCAAATGCTGTCATGGCCTCCAGATAAAGATAACCCTTCAAAGGAAAAGAAAATATGCTCAGTAAATTTTGTTTGTTTGTTAATAAAAAAAAAAACAACAAAAAAAACTTTTTTATTGTTATCAATAAAATGTTTCAGTAAAAAAATTTTTAATCTGGCATTACCAAATTCTTTTTTGAGGCACATTAGTGTAATATCAGGTAGCAAATGAGGCAAAATTGGGATCTTAGGTAACTCCAGGATCCGTCCAAGAACTAATCTGACTGTCTTTGGTGCAGCCCGAAGCAAAGTCACTGCATCTGTATGAGTCATGTTAGTGACATCTGTGTCATTAACCTGAAAAGATGCAAAAAGAAGATTATAATTTCATGGCAGTAGTGTAAAACTCAAAGAGAAATTGAGTTCATTAATCTCATGAATTCATTTAAAAATGTAACTATCGATGTTTTATTGTATTTTTATTTAGTTTGTTAAATATTTCTCAATTGCATTTTAATGTGGTTCAGGCCATACCTGGGAGTATTGCTAATCATAAATGTGGCCTGTGGACTACTTGTTTGGCACTTAATATTTATGGGATATGCGTCAAAGTTGCCAAGGAAGTCACATTAATACATTTAACCTGTTTAAAATAATCTTGGTCAACAACAGATGCATGATGAACAGTGGCCTCTCTAATTAACTGAATATTTTATTTCCATTAACTTGTAAATAAAATGAAAATGGAAAATATATAGATAACATAAATCTAATACAAGATATCTCACTAAATTCAAGACTAAAAAATCTGCTCTCAAATTTTACAGCTTACTGAAAAGAATAAGTTAACGTGCTCATTTAAAAAAAAATTAAAGCTTTTTATTTACAAAACATATGCATAGGTAATTTTTCAACATTGACCCTAGCAAAACTTTCTGTTCCAAATTTTTCCTTCCTTCCCCCCACCCCCTCCCCTAGATGACAGCCCAATACATGTTAAATATGTTAAAATATATGTTAAATCCAATATATATGTACATATTTATACAGTTATCTTGCTGCACAAGAAAAATAGTATCTAGAAAGAAAAACAAAACCTAAGAAGGAAAACAAAATGCAAGCAAACATCAACAGAAAGTGTGAAAATGCTATGTTGTGGTCCACACTCAGTTCCCATAGGTCTCTCTTTCTGGGTGTAGATGGTTTTCTTCATCATTGGAACTTAACCTGCTTATTTCTAAAATGCTTCAAAAAGCTGGTAGTAGCTTTAAAAATGGCATTTTTTTTTTTTATCAGAAGAGACACTACTCTGCTTGTAGTAGCTCTGTTTTATTCTTCTTTTACTAATGTTATGACTTTCCCCTCTATCTCATATTTGTCTTACCTTTATGAGTCGGTCCCCAGGTCTGAGCCTCCCATCACTTTTAGCTGGATCTTGAATGACATCATGGACATAACAACCAACACTCTCAGCACCTTTGGTAACTGTAAATCCTAGGCTACCCTTATCTGATTTTGTCAGAATAATATGGAGTTCCACTTCCTAATGGAAAAAAATGGTGATTCAGGGGGCCATGTTGTACCACATAGTCAGAGAAAGAAAAAGAGGATATGCAGAAGGAAGTTTAAAACACAACCTTTTCTTTTTGCCTAGAAATAGCCAAAAAAGCATTTCCTAAGGACATTATAATTTCACCATGGATAAAGATATAGTTGGTAGGTAGAACTTTATAACTTAGCAGTGCTTAACAAAGAAATTTCTAAGATAAAATATAATAGCCAAGAAACTAGGTCTCCAGAGAAAATTTTTCTATAGAATCTGTATGGTGGTTCTACAGAAGTTTATATGAGTTTAAGGAAGCTGTAAGAACAGCTTTGTAAAGAAGGACAAAAAACGATAACATTAATATCAAATTCTGCTCATCATCATACTGCTGCAAATCAAATCCAGAAAGTGGGGGCATGCCAGCATTTTGATACCAAGTAGGTATTAATATAAATTTGAAAAGCTTTTTATAAAGTTAAGCAAATGACAATGTAAAGAGTATCCTTTATACATGAAAAATGGCATCACAGGGTGAGGGAAACAATACATTAGTTCACTTCAAAAGTCTGCAAAAAAATTTAACAATTTGTCAAGTTTAGAAGTTCAGTGTGTTAGCCAGAGACATTCTATATTGGTATTATTATTCTTAACCTATTCAAAAAACAAACCATAGTCTTTGTTCCTGTGAAAAACATTTTCTCTTTAACAGACTTGAGAAAAAAGAAAATTTTAATTTAGAAGATAGAGAATTCACCGGCTCAAAGTCTTCAAGTTGTTTTTCTAGGTTGTTCTCCAGACATGCCATGTCTTCTTGTGTAGGGAGTTCTGAAGTATGATGTACACAATTGTTATCGACTGAATTGGAGGAGACATCCAACTGTAATCTGCCACCTTGAAGAGGTTCTATCTCCAATGGCAAAGGAGAAGGAGGATTGCTACAGGGAGAAAATACAAACAAATATTTTCTAACATCTTACCTTTTTATTTTTTAACTGAGGCAATTGGGGTTAAGTGACTTGCCCAGGGTCACACAGCTAGGAAGTATCATCTTACCTTTTTTTTTTTTTTCTTACTCAGTGGTATCTTATTTTATAATTACATGTAAAGATAGTTTTCATCATTTGTTTTTCTAAGATTTTGAATTCCAATTTTTTTTCTTTCCCTCCTTTACCACGCTCCTCCTCAAGACAACAAGAAATTTAATATAGGTTATATTTGTACAATCATTTTAAACATTTCCACATTACTTATGTGTAAAAGAAAAATCAGAATAAAAGGGGAAAAACCATGAGAAAGAAAAAGCAAGCAAACAAACAAAAAGTAAAAATAGTATGCTTCAATCTGCATTCAGTCTCCATAGTTCTCTCTCTGGTTGTAGATGGCATTTTTCATCCCAAGTCTTATTGGAATTGTCTTGGATCACTGTACTGCTGAGAAGAGCTAAGTCTATCATAATTAACACCTTAACTCTTAACTCAAGATATGAATCTAATGAATTAAGAGAGCATGCCCAAAAACCCATGAGTAAAAAGATTTTAAATAAATTCAAGTACTTGATATGTAGCATGATGAATACGAAATACTGAAGTCCTGTACCAGTTGTATGAAATAAGCTCTGAAGCATCATCCAACTCTGAAATTCTATGAAACATTTAAGCTTAACTATTTTAATAGTATTTTTTCCAAATACATGCTAAGTTTTCAATATTCATCTTTGTAAAACCTTGTGTTCGATTTTTCTCCCTCTTTCTCCCTTCCTTAGACAGCAAGCAATCCAATATGTTAAACACATGAAATTCCCTCAAAAAACTCATGAAACCAAGCCTTGGAACAGTGTCTTGATGGAATGAAACTACTCTCCAGCTTAAGACAGACTGGAAAAACTTCAAGAAAGGTCAGTCTCATTGGGGTAAAAAGGGTGTTCAGCTCAGTTCAGACTGATTCTGGGAAAGCCAGTGTCTTAATTATAGCAAATCAGCAATTAAGCAAATCAGCAACTAAGACCCTCAGGCCTGGCTCCGTAGAGGAACAGAACAGTAGGGCAGCTTCCAGTCCCAGTTCAGAAGGCAAACTCTGGGGAACCAGGCTGTTTCCTGAAAAAAAAAATCAGGCAAAGCTACCTCCTACAAACACAAGGGGCCTTTCTGTGCTCAAAGGCAAGGCACAGAGCTGCACAGGAAGATTGGGATAGCACCTCCTTTACCTCAGGAGCAGAGCTCAACCATTAAAAAAATTAAAAAACAAAAGAGGAAATACCAAAAGAAAAGGAAAGAAAACAGCAAGAAACAGAAAAGAACCTTGACCAAAGAAAGCTACTATGGAGACAGGGAAGATCAACTCTGATGAGAAAAAATGTCCACAGAAAAAATCTCAAAAGAGTGATACAAATTGGTCTCAAGCCCAAAGAGGCTTCTTGGAAGAGCTCATAAAAGATTTTAAAAGACAAATAAGAAAGAAAGAAGAAGAAAAAAAAGAAAGGAAATGGGTGGTATGCATGAGAAAGTGAACAGTTCGGAAAAGGAAGGAAAAAAATTGACTGAAGAAAACTTAAAAAATACAATTGGCCAAATGCAAAAAAAAAAAAAAAATTCACTGAAGAAAACAACATCTTCAAAAACAGAATTGATCAAATGGAAAAAGAAATACAAAAGTTAATGGAAAAAAGCACACATTAAAAACTAGAATGGGGCAAATGGAGACTAATAGCTTTTTGAGTTACGTTGTAAAAGAAAAATCAGAACAAAAGGGAAAAGCTATGAAAAAGAAAAGGCAAACAAAAAAGCAAGAATCAAACTAAAAAGAATGAAAAAAATGGAAGAAAATGTGAAATATCTCATTGGAAAAATATCCACTCTGGAAAATAGATCCAGAAGAGACAATCAAAAAATTATTGATTTATCTGAAGGCCGTGACCAAAAAAGGAGCCTGGATAGCATTCTTCAGGAGATCATTAAGAAAAACTACCCCAATATTCTAGAAATAGAGGGGGAAATATTCATTGAAAGAATCCATCAATTGTGAATACGTTCAAACATTCTGGAGAGCAATTTGGAATTATGCACAAAAAGTTATCAAACTGTGCATACACTTTGATACAGCAGTGTTACTACTGGGCTTATATCCCAAAGAGATCATAAAGAAGGGAAAGGGACCTGTATGTGCACGAATGTTTGTGGCAGCCCTCTTTGTAGTGGCCAGAAACTGGAAACTGAATGGATGCCCCTCAATTGGAGAATAGCTGAATAAATTGTGATATATGAATATTATGGAATATTATTGTTCGGGAAGAAATGACCAACAGGTTGATTTCAGAAAGGTCTGGAGAGACTTACATGAACTGATGCTGAGTGAAACAAGCAGGGCCAAGAGATCATTATATACTTCAACAACAATACTATATGATGATCACTTCTGATGGACCTGGGCATCTTCA
The DNA here is from genome assembly GCF_902635505.1 of Sarcophilus harrisii. Lineage (NCBI taxonomy): Eukaryota > Metazoa > Chordata > Mammalia > Dasyuromorphia > Dasyuridae > Sarcophilus > Sarcophilus harrisii. The sequence continues at coordinate 150,263,346 of NC_045431.1, forward strand.
GCAATGAGATGAACCAAATCAGTTCCAATGGAGCAATAATGAACTGAACCAGCTATACCCAGTGAAAGAACTCTGGGAGATGACTAAGAAACATTACACTGAATTCCTAATCCCTATATTTTTGCTCACCTGCATTTTTGATTTCCTTCACAAGCTAATTGTACAATATTTCAGTGTCCGATTCTTTTTGTACAGCAAAATAATGGTTTGATCATGTATACTTATTGTGTAGCTAATTTATACTTTAATATATTTAACATCTACTGGTCATACTGCCATCTAGGGAAGGGGGTGGGGGAAAGGAGGAGAAAAATTGGAACAAAAAGTCTGGCAATTGTCAATGTTGTAAAATTACCCATGCATATAACTTGTAAATAAAAAGTATTTAAAAAAAAAAAAAAAAGAAAGAATCCATCAATCACTTTCAAAAAGAGATCTCACAAGGAAAATCCCAAGGAACATTGTTGTGAAACTAAAACTACAATCTCAAGGAAAAAACACTGCAAGCTGCCAGACAACTACAATTCAAATATCAAGGAGCAACAATCAGAATTACCTAGGATCTGGCAGCTTCTATAACAAAGGATCAGAAGGCCTAGAATACCATATTCCAGAAGGCAAAGCACCTGGGGTTACAACTGAGAATTAACTACCCAGTATCCTCTTTCAGGGAAGGTGATGGAGCTTCAATGGAGAGACTTTCAATCATTTCTACTGAAAAAAACAAGAACTAAACAGAAAATTTAATCTACAAACACAGGACTCAAGAGAAGCATAGAAAGGTAAACAAGGGGAAATATATATATAATATTTAAAGGTTAAACTGTTTACATCCTTAGATGGGAAAATGATATCTGTAACTCTTGAGAACTGTATTTGTCACAGGGCAGACAGAGGGGGTCATTACATGGACTGAGGGTATGGTTGTGAATGGACTCTGATGTGGTGACTTCAAAGAAAAAGACATGAAAGGGTGGAAAAAAGGTCTGTACTGGAAAAAAAGGAAAGGGGAGGTATAAGGAGAAAATTTGATTACATAAAGAAGTATAAAAAACCTATTACAATCCAGGGAAATATGGGAGGGGGATAAGCATTGTCTGAAGCTTGAGCTCATCAGTTTTGGCTCAGAGAGGGAATAACTTATTCAGTTGGCTATAAAAATTTATCTAATCCTATAAAGAAGTAGGAGGAGAAAGAGGAAAGAAAAAGGAGAGTCAGGACAGATAAGGCAGAAACATCAGAAAAAAGGTAAGAGAAAGGGGTAAGGGGTAATAAAAAATAAGACAGTGGGTGGGGCAGGTTAAAAAAAAGTGAAATTCTTCCTAAACAAATTTCCATAATCATCATGCTAAACAAGAAAAACCAGATCAAAAGGGGAAAAAAATGAGAAAGGAAAAAAACATCAAGCAAACAGATGACAAAGACGGTGAAAATACTAAGCTTTGATCCACATTCAGTCTCCACAGTTACTTCTCTCTCTGGATGTGGATGGCTCTTTCTATTACAAGTCATTGTTGAAAAGAGCCAAGTCCATCATAGTTGATCATCACATAATGAATGGGATTAGCTTTTGATGGAGAAGATACTTGCTTCCCCTTTGTTTCTACTTAAAATTGCATGTTAAAACACCATCACAGTGGTGCTATTTGTGTAGTCGTCCCCTTCTACTCCCAGTACTCCTAAAACACCTCCTCCTTATTTTTCCAAATTCTGTGTTCTGCTACTCCACAGCCTGCTCCTTTGATCCTTATTCCGCCTCCCCCCCCCCCCAACCTCCTCTCTCTCTGCCCCATGTTCACTATAATCTCAGGAATGCTTGCTCCATAAACAACAAACCTGCTTCCATCTTAAACCCTTTTCTACTTCTGCTTCCTGGCCATCATTTCCAACACTGCTATATTTTTCCTCCAAGACCCTACCTCAAATGTTAAAGTCCAAGAGTAAGAATACTTCTTGTTCCCCACTGCCATTTCCAGGTTCTTGCCTTTATTACCATCACTCAGCAGGATGCTCTCCTCCTTGCAAGTTCACTCAATCCATATTTATCAATCAAGAGTCTGGTGGCTGGTGAATACCAACATCCACTTTTATTCTCAAGTAGTTTTGTACTTCGCTCAGTCTGTCCTCCCTAACTCCTGTCCTAATTTGGGGATTTCAACATACATTTGAGGACGCTAAGTAGCAATGTGGATAGAGAGCTGGTCCTGGAGTTGGGAAGATTTCAGTTTGAATTTCACGTCAGACACTGTGATCTTAAATCACTGAACTTCTGCTTGCCTTGGTCTTTTCAACTGTAAAATGGGAATAACAATAGCATCTATGTTCCAGGGATGTTTTAAGGATAAAATGAGATATTATTTGTAAAATGCTTAGCACTGTACCTGGTGCATACAGTAGACATTACTATTATGTTATTAATAAAAAATGTATTTATAATATAATTATAAAGTACTTTAAATTAATTTTTAGAATATTAATTAAGTATAAATATTATTTTGTATTATTTTAATACTTCTTCAAACACCCTAACCTCAATTTTCTCATTTCCCATGAACAAATCCTTCACCCCACCTCAGCTACATATAGAGATGGCCATAACCTTAATTTTGCCATCACATATAAGTTCAATACGTCTATGTTCATGAAACTCTGAAATTCCCTTAGCTGTTCACAAGATGTTGTCATTCCATTTCTCCACTTGCTCATCCCTTCATCCCCAAGTTCTTTCTCAGTCCATTAACCCTACACTGATTTCCCCTCTCTTCCCTTCCCCATCCTGACCCCTCAGTGAAGGAGTTAACCACATTGTCCTCTTCTCTCAAGTTTCTTGCTCTTTTTTCCTATCCTTGTTCCTGCCCTGCTAAGCCTCAGCCTTGGATTACTCCCATCAATTGCTGGCTTCACTCCTATTTCTGAAGGAAGCTGGAGAAAACCTCGAAATTATGCTGAGTCCACTACAAATTTATGTTACATAACTCCAACCAGGCCCTCATTGTGACAAAATAGTCCCTTTGTTGGTTCAGTCATGTCCTGCTCTCCATGACCCCATTTGGGGTTTTTTGGGCAAAGATACAACAGTAGTTTGCCATATCTTTTTCAGCTCATTTTACAGATGAGGAAACTGAGGCAAATGGAGTTAAATGACTTGTCCAGGATCACATAGCTAGTAAGCTCTGGAGGTCAGATCTAAAATCACAAAGAGGTCTTTTAGACTCCAGACCTGGCTACTTTGTCAGGAGTCCCTTTAAACCTCCCTGATTCCCTGTCTCACTCAGCAAAGGCATTTCAAACTTTTTTTTATTTCTCTTCAAGCTGCCCACTATTCCCCATCCCCACCACTCTTTCTCAGTTGAGAAATCTTCTCACTGAAAGAATTGAGATCATTTGCTGAGGGATCTCTCATCTTTCTTCTCCTTTTTTATTATTCAAATGGCTTTCTTACTATTTCCTCCTTTCTTGTCTCACACCACCATAACATCACAATCATGAACACTTTTAAAAAAATTATCTCTTTTAATTCTCACAATTCTGAAAAGAAGCTACTATTTTTTCTTTTTTTTGGCAAGGCAATTGCGGTTAAGTGATTTGCCATGGATTACACAATGTCAAGTATCTGAGACTAGATTTGAACTCAGGTTCCCCTGAATCCACCACACATCCAATTGCCCCACTAGGTCTTATTATTAGCCCTATTTTACAGATGAAAACTGATGCACAATGTTTTAGTGTGTCACTTTGAGTTACAGAGATAAGACCAGATTTAAATTCAGATCTTCCTTATACTAAATCCAGCACTATCTGCTCTTTTACCTATAAGACCTTTCTCCTTGCCAAAGGAGATCCTCTTACATGTCCTTGTATCCTATTCCTTTCTGTTGCAGATTGACTTCAGGGTCTTCCCTATGACACACTAGTTTGTTTATACCTAGTTGTTTACTTGTTGTCTCCTGAGTACACTGAGAGTTTTTTGGGACAGAGTTTATAACTTCAGTGTTTAGAATAGTGCCTAATATATAATAATAACTTAAATACTTGTTGATTGATTATTTACATTTTTAAAACATTCTATCTTGTACAAATTCTCAAGTCAGATTAACTCTGGTCATATAGATACATACATACATATATGTATATATATTTCAAGGTATATATTTTTGCTTTGTAATAATAATTAGATTATAAATATTCCTGAGAAGCCAAAGGTCCAGTTCATACTGAAATGTGAAAAGGAAGAAAAGACAAAAAGGAAGTAGAAAATGAAAATCATTGATTTAGTTCTTCGGTAGTAATTTTGTGATAGGGCTGGGAAAATGAAAGTTTTGTTATTTCATGCCTATATGAATATATTCTGGTTCTATGGGTTAAGCTGAAAGGAACATATTAAACAGGAAATTCAACCAAGTTGGGGATAGGACATAACAAAGGTTTATAGAAATTATTGCTTTGTTGAATCAGTCCAGAAAGGCAGGTAGTAACTAGCCATCCAGATAGACACATCTTGTTCTTAGAAACATGAAAGAAATATTTCTCTGGTTGTTAATTGTAACGAGAATAAAATGCTCTGAACATGTTGTAAAAATATCGATCATACCTGTCATAGTTTGGCCTACTGGGTGGTTCCTGAGGGTAATAAAACATGGTAGAGGCGACTTCTTCCTGGCCACTTGTTTCATATCGACTGTTCACAGTTGAAACCACATTACTCAGAGTCTGATGAGAGGGTGAGTTCCAGTTAGTGTTTGTTATCTGAGTGGGAGTGATTGCTAAATCTTCTTCCCCACTTCCACTGCTGTAACCATAGCTATCCCTCCTAGAAAGGGAGTGAAATGGTTCTTTGCTTTTATCCGACATTTCATTTTCATCTGAGCTGGTGCCATGATCCCCATGTGATGGTTGATGGGCTTCTTTCTTGCTGTCTGGAAATATCTGCATTGGAGAATGAATAGGAGTCTGCAATAGAGAAAGAAGACTGTCACCTATTACAGTGAACACTTATTTATTAGATAAATTGCTGTGTTCTTTATATAACATTTTGCCCAGTGGCATTATCAAAGTCACCATATTCCCTTAAAATGCAAATTATGATATTATTTTTCATAGATATATCCCAAATGACATTCCTAGAATAAACAAAACACTGTCCTATCATGCTAGTAATTTTGTATATTTAAGAATTAAAATTTTAGCTATTATATTTAGTTGGATATCCTTGTCTCTTCCTATGGCTTTATTTCAATGTGATAGAAAAATATTGAGCTTAATTGAAAATAGGGTCAAGTGCTAGGTTATGTGCTAGGTAGTTACAATCTCTTTGAGCCTTAGTTTTTTACATATAAAATGTATGACAATAATACTTGATTATGTACCTCCTCTCAGTTAATTTCTCAGTTCTCCAGTCTTTTCAAAGACATGAAAAATTTTTTCTAATGGTTTTCGATAATTTTTAAGGTCTGACAACGAATTCTCATATTCAAAAATCTTTAGTAGCTTCCTATTTAGATAAATACAAACTCCTGGGCTGGGAATTTAACAAAAATTATTTTCCATTCATAACACTAACAAAAGGAGCACAGCAGAACAGCTGTGTGCAGTAGTGGATAGAGTGCCATTTAGGGAGTCTTTCTGAACTCAAATCTAGTCTTAGACACTTACTATCTGTATGATCTTGGACAAGTCACTTAAATCTTTGCCTCAGTTCCTCATCTATAAAATGAGCTGGAGAAAGAAATGGCAAATCAATCCATTGTCTTTGCCAAGAAAATCCCAAATGAGATCATGAAGAATTGGGACGTGACTGAAACAGCTGAATAACAACAAAATAATAGAACATAAAAAAAAAAAGATTGCACATGGAATTGCAAATGTACTTCATTATTATTCTTCTCCTTCCCAGATATGTGATCAATTCCATATATTATTTTAAAACCTGTCTGCTTATGCTTTTCTCTGTTCTCTTCTATGTATGAGTAGAATGTTTCAATAGCTTTTTTTCTGGTATGAGTATTTCTGTAATTTTTAGCCTTCCTTATTAGGTGCCCTTTAAAAACTGAGAAAAGGGGCAGTTAGTTGGCACAATGAATAGAGCATTGGCCCTGAAGACAGGAAGACCTGAGTTCTAATTTGGCCTTAGACATTTAATCCTTAGCAGCCATGTTTCCCTGAGCAATTGGGTAACCCCAATTACCTTACCAATTAAAAAAATAACAAAAACTGGGAGGAAGAAAAATAATTATAACAAGTAAAATGAATCTACAAAGTAGCCATACCTCCAAAAATGTAGAATTTCAGTTGAATCCCCCACACTCTGTCTGAAGGTGAATAAATACAACAGAGGTATACAAGGGGACGTGGTTGGTCATTATATTCAATCAAAGTACTTAAGACTTTCAAAGTTATTATTTTTTTAAAAAAACAATGTTGTTGCTTTAATTGTTCTCCAGTTCTTCTGACTTTATTCTATAACAGGTCACACTACCTAAGATCCTCCCTAATAGGCTTTTTCTTTATTTCTGATGATATAATAATATTCCATTAGTGTTAGACTACTGTTCATTTGAACCATTGCCCAATGATAGGCATTCCCTTAAATTATTTCCCATTCCATTTCCTCAGCCTTTCAGGATCTGGAAGTTTGTTTGCTTGTGATATTCTCTTCCTTATATTTCTCTTGCCACACACATCCTTTGTCACTGCTTGTTTTTTGTTGAGTTGCTTTGTTGCAATACCGCGCAAACTCGGTATTTGTTTGTGTGAATGAATTCAATCTTCCTTTTTTTGTTTCAGATGAGGTTCATTTGATACCCGCTCACTCTATCACTTCTTCCATGTTCATATACTTTTTTCACATATTCCCAATTGTGAAAAATAGAAATTCCATCCCCTTATTCCTATTTTCCAAAAGCACATTTCTTTTCTTTAAAATCCTTTGAAAAACATAAAAGTTTTGAAGGGATCTTTGTTTCTTCCCTGCCATAGATCATTAGTGTTGCATCATCTGTACTAAGTTCTTACGCAGCGCTGGCTTTTTCATGAGCAGTAATATAAAGTTTGTTCTTCTATTAAATATCCATTTTCTACTTGAAGAATAATACTCAGCTTTATAGGGGAAATTAATTTTGGTTGTAAGACTATTATTCAGCCATTTTCATCTGACTCATCATGGCCCCATTTGGGGTTTTCCTAGTAAAGATACTGGTTTGGCATTTCCTTCTCCAGCTTATTTAATGGATGAAGAAACTGAGACAAATGAGGTTAAGTGTCTCACCCACAGTCACACAACTACTAAGTGTGAAAACAGTTTGGAGCTCAGTAAGAAGAGTCTTCCTGATTCCAAGCATAGCATCCTATCTAGAGCTCTACCTAAGGCACTTCTTGTAAAAGTATACTATTAGAATACTTTTATTTAAAGAACTTCTTTCATTTTAGTAAAAATAAAAGCTGTCAGGGCTTGTGGGATTCTTACTCTTGATTCCTTGGTCCTTGAAATGTTTTTTTCTAGATGCTTTTGTAATATTTCTTCACTAGAATAGAATTCTTCTTTATATGTTGGTGACAAGTTCCTGGGACTTTTTTCCTTTCAATGATTCCTTTAAAGAGGTCATTGGTAGATTTTTTTGTAACTTTGTTTTGCCCTGTGGTTCTCAGGTATCTTTAAAGTTTTCATTTGAAATTTCTCAACATAGTATATGTTATAGTTTTCTTGTGTGTGTGTGTGTGTGTGTGTGTGTGTGTGTGTAAATCATGACTTTTAGAGAGTCCAATAATTTTCAAACTGTTTCTCTGTGACATGTTTTCTAGATCAGTTTAAAAAAAGATCAGATGGTTTAATTACTTCTTTTAGTTTTGTTCCATTTTTTTTTTTTTTTTTGCTATTTCATGGAATCTACAATTTTTCCAATTTTAAGGGATTCCAAAAACTTGGGTGTAGTTTATCGTTTTCCCTTGTAAGAGAACCCCACAAAAATTCTTTCCTCCAGATCTTTTTCTCATTTTACAAATCTTTTCCTAATTTCTTCTAACTGTGAAAAATCCATCTTTTCTTTTGAGTCTTTGCTTATAGTTGTTAATACTAGTTGGTATCTCAGATTGGCTAAGATGATAGGAAAAGATAATAATAAATGTTGGAGGGGATGTGGGAAAACTGGGACACTAATACATTGTTGGTAGAGTTGTGAACTGATCTAACCATACTGAAAAGCAATTTGGAACTATGCCCAAAGGGCTATCAAACTGCAATATCATTTTATCCAGCAGTTCCATTTGTGTCTGTATCCCAAAGAGATAATAAAAAAGGGAAAATGTGCTAATGTGCTAAAATATTTGTAGCAGCCCTTTTTTGTAGTGGCAAGGAACTGGAAACTGAGTGGATGCCCATCAGTTGGGGAATGGCTGAAGAAATTATCAAATATGAATATAATGAAATATAATTGTTCTATAAGAAACAATCAGCAGGATGATTTCAGAAAGACCTGGAGAGACTTATATGAACTGATGCTAAATGAACTAAGTAGAACCAAGAGAACATTATACACATTGGCAACAAAATTATGTGATGATCAACTGAGGGACGTGGCTCTTTTCAACAATGGAGTGATTCAGGCTAATTCCAATGGATTTGTGATGGAGAGGGCCATCTACATCCAGGGAGAGTACTATGGAGATTGAATGTGGATTACAACACAGTATTTAAGTCTTTTTTGTTCTTTCCTTGCTTTTTTTTTTTCTCATTATTTTCCTTTTTTAATCTGATTTTATTTTTGTGCAGCATGATAAACATATATGTATAGAAGATGTATGTATATGTATATAAAGAATGTATAGAAGAATTGCATTTGTTTAACTTATAGCTGGATTGCTTGCTGTCTGGGGGAAAAGTAAGGGCAAAGAGGGGAGAAAAACTTGGAAGTCAGGGTTTTGCAAGGGTGAATACTGAAAACTATCTTTCCATGTATTTCGAAAATTAAAAGCTATTATTAAAAATACTAGGTGGTGTGTCTGATTTATTCAATTTCTCCAGTTCTAGTCACTGTACTGAGACAGTTGCTGCTCTTCTGATCGTGGTCTCATTTAGACTTTTTAGCTTCTCTTGGATTTTTGAGGTTCAGAGCACTGGATTTCAAGGTATAGTGTCTCAAGATGAGAAGCTAAGCTAGAGACTTCATTGCTGAGTATGCTAGTCCAAGCTGTGCTTGCATTGATCTCTACTGCTCTCTAGGGCTTCCAAAGTTCCAAAATTTCTGGGGGTTTATAATCACCTTGGAACTTTCTTGGGGAAGTCCTCCATTTTTGTTGCTCTAAGATAAAAACTAGGTTATATCTATTTCTTCTTGCACTTGAAAGGTATGGGCTTGTTTGCTTTTGCCAATGGGCCTCCTTTCTATTGTCAGTATACTATTAGTTGAATTCATCTGTCATTCTGGGGTAGAAGAAGTCACTCATTGTAGGGAGTTGGGTGGTTTGCCTCTGCTTAGGTAGCCACTTTGGCTGGAATGTAGCTGGGCATTTTAAGCCCTTTTCAATCTGGCTCGCACCCACTTTCTTAAAATCATTTCCTATCTTTTTGCTTTACATACTATTTTCCAGATGAATTAGCTTACCAATTGCTCCCCAAACGTGACACGGTTTTTGGTTCTGCTTTTGCCCAGGCTGCTATGCATGCCTGCAGCACACTGCCTCTATCCCTCCTGGTTGTCTTAGAAGCCCTAATTCCATTCTAGTTTCATTGCAGGAGCAGGATTCTATAGGAAGTCTTTCTTATAGCTTAAATAACCACTCCACCATTGTAAAGCTGTTAGATGTTTCTCCTTCTTGAAATCCCAGATTGTAGTCTGTGCCATCCTCAAACTCATTGTTTTATCTTTCTATTTTTATGAACTAGGCACTTAAATGTTAGCTAAATCAAATCCATGTTTAAAGAAATGAGCCAAAATCAGGCTTCTGATAACTCACTTATGGCTATGTGGATAAGTAGCAATCAATGCCAAATTCTTTTTCCAGAGATCTTTAAAAATATAGTACCAATAAACATGTATAGTGTCTAGAAGGAAGAAATAGGAAGAGATGATATCAATCATTTCTAGTTCTGAGATTCTTATTGATAGGACAGAACCAAAGAAATCTCTTTGGTAATAAGTAACAGTAAGAAACAATTTGGCTAATCAAAAACTTAAAGCTCTACTTCATCAATGCAATAGAATCTTTGGCTATTGCATTAATGAAGTAGAGCTTCAAGTTTTTGATTATGGAATTTCATGCCTATGTTATATATTCCTGGGACTTCAAAGCACACTTAGTAGAACACTTAATTTTTTAAAGATGAAGAAACTCAAGGCTACAGACTGGATTATGGATCATTGATAAAATAATTCAACTGAACTATAATAGTTACATTTTTAATTTCCTTAAAAATGAAAAATTCCAAGTCACAGAGCTTACCAAAACGGATGCATCTATCTCTGGCAGTGTACCAGGTGGAGGTCGGCAAAGAAGTAAAGAGACTTCTGGGGACGTTCCCCTGAGAACAGAAATGACGTCCTAAAGGGGATATTGATGAAAAATTAAAATATAGTTCAACAAGCATTGTGTTATCATTCTGAAATGCCAGTGTTGCAAGGGCCGCATGTTTGCTACTTACCTGCTGGGAGAGTCCCTTCAGAGAAGCCCCATTGACTTTAATGATGACATCTCCAACATCAATTTTTCCACTTTCTGCTGCTGGCTGTCCAGGAAACAGTTTTTTAACCCTTACAATGCTTGCGTTCATTTGCTCTGGAATGAGATTGTCTTCACGGGAAAAACTAAAACCTAGACCTGAGCTATTTTTCAGTAATTTTACTTCAAATGTGTTGTCTGCAAGAGAAAAAATATAAAGGGTACTTTTCATGTATCTGAGACATTAAAAAATCTTCAAGTATAATGCTATTTTACTAATTTATCTCCCCTTTACTGAGGTAGCACCCATTCTTATTGAGGGTAAGCCAGTGCTCACTCAGATCCTAAATCTATCTTTATGCTAAGAGAAACAAGTGAATATTTATATACTTCCAAAGATCATTTGGAAATATAGTAGCTATGGAGGTCCAATAAATAATTTAAAAAGCAAAATTCTGAAAAAAAAGAGAGAAAATGAAGCATTTTTCAAAACAGTTTATTTTGTGCAAAGTCAATAAGCATGTCTTCACTGCCTCTTATGTTTCAAGCTCTGGGCTAAGTCTTCTGAATAAAAAGGTTTTGAAAGGAAAAAAAGGAGAAGGGAAAACCATTAAAGAGAACAAAGCAGAGATGGTGAAAAAGAACATAAAGCACTTATAGAATAAAAATCAAGGAACTGAGTTTATATTTTAAAGTTGCATTCTAAAAACATTAAGTAACTACTGTTTGACTCGTAAAATTAGTGAAAATACAGAACAATAAAAAAACCAACCAGGAAAACCACAGTTGAATATTCTTAAAGAATGAATGAGAGCTAACTCTTCATGAAAACACTTTTGTGGAAGCAAAAGACTAGAAAAAAATTGATTGAAAAAATATAAATACTTCCTATAAGTCTATGATCTCAACTTAGAGGTGATAAGCTATGGTGCAGCATGGGTTTATATGCTGTCACATGCAGTTTGTGACCTTTTGTTTCATGGAATTACTGTCGTTGTTATGAGGAGGATTTGGGGGCACTGAGGGAGGGATTCACTGAGAAACAATAGTGGTGTAAAAAATATCAATAAAACATTGAAAAAAAAGAATGAGGCTGTGAAGTAACTGGCAAAGTCATGTATTCTTAACCAATAATCTGCTGAAATAAGAGTTATTACTTTCTTCTAATTTAGATTTCATGAAATTTAAGTGAATGGAAAATTAAAAACTAAATGTCTAGGTTAGAGAAACAAATGGAAGAAAAATGAAATGAGTACTGAATTGAAAGCAATATTGTTGTTATACTTTGTTCTCAAAAAGTACTAAAATAATACCACTATGCTAAGAGTTGAGAAGATGTGGATTTAAATCCAAGATCTGCTACTAAACATATGATACTATGAACCCATTTTTACTGCCCGCAACTGATTACACATATAACTTTTTCTTCATTAAATCTCACTGAGAATTCCAAAATATATGAGGCAATTCTATGAAACATTAGCTATATAACTTTAATTTATAACTCCATATAATTGCATCATCAGGGAATGGGTTGACCACTCTAATTTGTACAAAAGCTCCTCAGTTGTTTTTATCTCCCACTAAACTTTGGATTTTCTCATTATAGGAAATGCTTCATGAATAAACTGTCTTTCCCAACAGAGACTGGATTTTAGATTTATAATATCTGAGAGTTAAGTGCTTGGGTCACCAAGAAATTGTCCTTTTTCATAGCCAGTATGGGGCAGAGGTGGGTCCCCCAGCCACTCTATACCTTTCTCAAACTATAATTAGGTGAAGTGAAAATGACAATAGATATATAAACAAATATAATAAGACTGTGTTGGTATATATTTCTGTTTATACATAAATAACATGAACTAAAACCATTGAAAAGGAAGAATGAGGTAATAATTTCTTTTAGGACTGACCTTCAGTAACAAAATCATAGTCTTTGGTGTTGGCAGGTTTTTTCATGGATTTTTCTAGGGCAGTCTCTTCTAGAAGAGTTCCTTGGGGAGTCACTGGTGCATGTACTTTGGTTGTTGGGGGTTGTCCTTTTTCTAACAAGAGATGGACTACCTAGAAAAAAAAAATGTAGTACGTTGGTAAATTAAGATTAAAGAGAAGAAAACATTTTTCCCAATGGCTTTCTGGGAATGACAGTTTAAAAGTAATTTGGTATTACTACTTACTTTACTGCATCCTTTATATCCATGAATGAAATAACTTGTATATTCTATCTACCCTCAAATGATTAGGCTGAAATTTTCCTATGTCTTGGAAAATTGTTTCTTTGAAATGCTGTAGTAAAAAATTTGATCACTCTGTAGTCAACTTAGTAATAAGTCTATCTAAACCAGACTTCAGACAGCAGACATGCAATGTCACAAGGTCCATGTTAAAATTCTTTCCAACTTAGCAAGGCTTGGAATAGGTTGTAGGTCACAGGTACCACAGTGGAAAATCCAGGGTTATTTTCATTACGAGGGATTTTAATTGAGTACCAGAAAGATGGAGGCAGAAAATGAACAATAAAGGAGGTTATAGTGACATTTTAAAGACTGGTGTCTCATTCTGGGCTTTATAATGACTTGCTACAAAGTCTCAAACAAACAATTCAATTTCTCTAATATTTTTCATCAAAATATATGTGTAAAAATCTCAGATATCCTATAGGTACCAAAAATGCATCAAAATACTTAATGTTACAATAGCCCAAGCTTCCTAACAGCTGTTTTAAAAAAGAATACTTCTAAATTGCTGTCATGCTTATTAATATAACTGAAAACTGAGAGATATATGTTTGCATTTTAAATTTCTTCATGAAGCTCTTAGCTTTGGGTTAAGATGAAAAATTAGAAAGGTAACATCCTATTCTTCAATTCAGAATGCATACTTACCATGTTTGACCATAAGCTAGAAGAAGAAATAAGTGGAAAAAATATGAAAATGATTGTCTGCCAGATTTGCTGACAAATTATACAAACTCACAGAGTTTGGTGTTTCTTTATTGTATTCCTCTGGTAATTTAATAAATAGAAAAAGCATACATTACCTGCCCTGTATTTCTTAATGCTTCCACAGCCTGTTTATGCGTAGTTCCTTCCAAACTAACTCCATTAACAGATAGAACACGGTCACCTTAAAATAAGAAAGAAAGAATAGTTTGGCAATAATTGAGAAACTTGGTAACTTTTATGCCACATGATAGCTTTTTAGGGTGGAGATAGGGACTGAGGACTGAGGCAATCAGGATTAAGTGATTTGTCTAGGGTCACATATCTAGTACCAAATGTCTGAGGCTGAATTTGAACTCAGGTCCTCTTGACTTCAAAGCCCAGCTAACTGAGTGCATTACATACAGTAACCTTTCAAAAATACTGCATGGAAATTTTTTTTCAAGAAAACCATAACTACAAGATCACCTAGTTAATTGCCACCAATATGTTTTTAAACCAAGTTTAAACTCCACTTTTTCTATAATTAGGACAGATACTTGGTACAGTGGATATAGCTTGGGCTTGGAATTAGGAATATTCATCTTCATGAATTCAATTTTGACATAACTCACTAGCTGTGTGACACTGGGCAAGTCATTTAACCCTGTTTGCCTTAGTTTCTTTATTTATAAAATAAGTTGGGTAAGGAAATGGCAAACCAATTGGAGATCCTTACCAAGACAACCCCAATGGGGTCATAAAGAGATGGACACCACTGAAAAACAAAAAATCTTGCATAACTAGGTTGGTGGGAAACACGGCCCCAACAAACACACTGAAGCGTTGGTCCAAACCATGAGAAGAGACCATATGCAATTGAAACAGAGATACTAAGAGAGGAAATAAAAAATGTTTCCTGGTGAAAACACATTTGACCATGGCCAGTATTGTTAGAAGTTACAGTCTTTGTCTTTTTCTGTGAAACTGAATCAGGGCAATCGCTGTGTGACAAATTTAAAACTTAAAATCAAAATGCTCTACAACTGGACTTTAAGCTGGGACTAAGAAAATTTCCATAATAGCATCAAGATTGTTCCTGACTGTTATGCTTTAATACATTTTTTTCCCTTCTATATTGTGAATTAAACGGTCTATATTAATTTTATTGTTTCATTTCTTATATATGTAATAGAGAAAAAAACAGTGGAACTTACCTTTGTGAATTCTACCATCGGACTCAGCTGCTCCCTTGGGAATCACAGCCTTCACATAAATTCCACCATGTCTGACACCGGTATTTACTCCTCCCTAAGTGGAAAAAAGCACAAAAATAAGAAATCCCACAATCCCATTCAAACCTTCATAAGATTCAAAAAGCATGATCTCAATCAAAGGAAGCATCTTGAATTCAGCACATACAGTGACTTCCAAAATGAAAATGACAATCCCAAACCTCTAGCATATTGATAATGTGGAGTTAGGCAAAACTCTCTTCAAACCAGAATACTCTAAGCTTCCTGTCACATAGTGAGTTTATTTCTTCAGGGAGATTGGTTCTTTGGATGTTTATATCATGCATTAAGAATGAGATTACAGAGGAATGCAGTCAGAAATACATTCATGCAAGATTAGTTTCTGCTTGTGACTATTTGAAAGTATTCTCAAGAACAATGGACTTTTACTCTTGCTATAATTTACAGACTCTGCCTGTTTCAGTTTTCTCATCTGTAAAATGGGAATAATAACCACAATAATCAACCCAGGGTTACTGTGAGACTCCAATAAGATAATCTTTGGAAAGCATTTTGCAAACCTTAAAGTACCTTATAAATGCTATTATTACTTTGAATATTTTTGTTATAATCAGGTCAAATATCCTAAGTAATATCCTTGAAAGTAAACATTGACTCTTCTATTTTGAATGTCTATGATTGAGAAGTTTCCAAATATTGCACATGAAATTAACCTAATTAGTTCATTTTACTATAATAAAATGTGGCTTTTATTTGCTTCTACAACACAGGCAGATAATTCAATGTAAATGAAGGGCGAAAGTGAAAGGACAGAGTAAAGTTTAAGTATGGTTAAACATGCTATTAAATTGGGTTTCTTCTTCTAATGAAAATTTTTAATATTTATATATCAGTATTCTTTATGCAATATTTACAAATTGTTTTAAAATTAATTCTGATACAGTTGGAGCTGTATTAAATATCTAATCTACAAATGTTAAAATCTATTTTTACCATTCTTATGGAATTTTAAAATAATTTTGTAGACAGTTTAGACACAATTATAAACTACTTTAGTTAGAAATAAATATTTATTATTGGAAACCTTTACATTCTAAGGTTGTAAGCTCACATTTATATATTCATTTTTGTACACAAGATTTATTAAACAAATAGTCTTGTTTGCTTCATAAAATCCTGGGCATGCATAGGAACAAGTATACATGGAAATCAGTCGATAATGGTTTGTGGCATAAGGAAAAGAATGTTTTCTGTAATATTTTGCTTTGGCAAGAAACAGGCAAACTCCAGGAAGTGGCTTATTATAATTAGTGATTTTGAGGGCATCATTTGATTAAGCAAATCTGAATTTAAATCTCCATAAAACTCTTGGGGGGAAAAGGAATATTTTTCCAATTTTTTCTTGGGTAGTGGAGAACAAAAATTAGACCACAGAAAATAATAAGAGGCTCTCTCCCTTCTGCCCCACCCAGGGTTTCGAGTATGCCTCAGTTTAATAGAACTGGGAAGACTCAATAAGTGGGTCACAATAAATGTGTAAATTACTCTACTGCTAGAAATGGAAAACAAAAGAAAACATGTGAAAACCTTTTCAAACAGTACCGTGACACTTATTCCCAAGCTGTTATCATTTTTAGACAGTTCAACTTCAAAGATATCTCCAGGTTTAGGAGGTGCTGAAGAATTTTTTTTTAAATTCATTTTGGTAGAAGTACTCATTGAAGAAGGCTCCTTAATAAAGAAAAAACAAACAAAAAACAAGGGATTTTCTGTGTCAAAATGTATGATTTAGTGGAGGAATCTCATGGTTTTTTTTTTTTTTTTTTTTGGAGGGGGGCGGAGAATAAGCCAAAATGTGGTATAAAGGGATACAGTAAATTCATAGAAATCAGCATTGGTTGTACAATCCCATCATTTAACAGATGAGGAAATGCAGGAGTGTGGTGACTTGCCTTAAGTCATAATTCCAGCAGACATGAATGAGATTGGTACTTGAATGTAGGATTTTGATTTCAGTCCATGACCCATTTCACATTTACTTTGTTTTCAGTTTGTAAAATGTTTGAGAGAAGTTTTAAACACTTTAAAATGTCATCATAGTTTTTTATTTGTCTTTATGTCTAAATTCTTATTGTGTTCTTACAGATATCTGGATTTTATCTACCTCATATAAAATACACAGCCGAAGATATGTTTGTATATTGTTGGAATCCTTACAAAGTGTTGTCATTAGAACAGTATATGTTGTTTAAAAACATTCTTTTCATTTGGGCACATGTTTGTTTCATTCTTCGAGTAAAATTTTGTACTGTCTAAGCTCCTTTGTAATTGAATGGCCAAATTATAAAAGTGAATTTTATTCTTTCAGTCTTCCTTAGCTTCCTTATCCGTTTACATAAGAATGCAGCTCATTGCAAGCGGATAAGAATGCAGCTCATTGCAAGCGGTCTAAGATAACATGCTCTAGGGTTAGTGCTCAAAGCTTCCTATTTCTTTCAGCAAACAACAGTAGCAGTTAGTGGGTGAAGATCTAAGGGTCACAGAGAGAGCTGGAAGAGATCACTGACAACAACCCTCTCTTTTGGCAAATGTGGAAGTTGAAGCTGGAGGGGGTTAAGTGACAGTCACCACAAATCAGGATTCAAATCTAGCCCTCTGATTTCAAGCCTTATTCATTTTACTCCCCTTAACCACACTGTCTCCCTAGCAGAAATACTCATTTTCCAGACCACAGAAGTAGCTAATGAGAGATAGCTCTGCCAGAAGCAGTAAGTGCTCCTTGATCAAACTATGGGACACTCAATTTTTAGGAACTTAAAAGAGATTTTGGAAGTGTATAAAAGAGGGAGGAGGGTTGGTGTTAATAGAAAGTATCTGGGAAATAGCTTATACCTTTTTAGTTTGATGATCCTGACTGCTTGAATAAGTGGCTTCATCCATGTCTGAATCCCCACGGTCAGAATAATCCACGGTTTCTGAAATGCCCAACTTTTTAGCTTTGCTTTGGTTGTGCTCATTTGAGGTCTGTTTTTTCTCAGCTGGTTTAGACACAGCCAAGGAAGAAGGGCTGGAATGCTGGAATTCCTGCTGGGCAGGGGCACCCAAATGGTTTACTAAGAAGCCATTCAAATGGCTCTGTGACAAGTTGGCACTCTCAGTCCTAGAATCCTGAGAACTCAGGCTTCCTTCCTTTTGGCCCCCTGATAGTGCAGAGGAACAAAGTGAGATACGCCGCTGATAACACTGTGTCTGATGGTGGTCCTCTAAGGAAGATTCCAGATCATTGTCTTTAATGGAAGAAGGCCTGGGAACATAATTTTTTATCCTATTGGAAAGATATGTAGGTGTAGAAGGTGCTGAAAATAAAAATGAATTTTTGAATTTGAGAATTACATTTATTTAAGGAGCAAAAATTTCATTTGATTAGCAAGCATATAAACAGCTTTTAAACTAAACGTTGAATATATTTATTTGCTTTCTTTTTTATCAACAGAAAAATGAGAAGGAAACAAGCTAATATCAAAATTTTATTTTACAGTTGAGAACTTCAAATAGCCCAGCGCAAACAACCAAAATAAATCTTCCTTGATATGTTTTAGTTTTGTCCAATAATAACTAGTGATCATAAATATAGTCCACAATGCGGGGTCATTATTAATAAACAAAATAATAAAGAACAAATTCTGTTCATAATGACATATTCATTATGAAAGTAAAAGTCTAGCATATTTTGGAAATAATAGTGCTCTTAAAAACAAAAATGGTTTTCTGAAATGGAAAGATTTGTTGGAAATGATGTAAGTAGAACATGAAGAACGATGTTCAAAAAAATGACATAATGTAAGGGAAAACAAGCTCAGAGATCAGAACTCAATAATCAATCTTGACTTTAGATGATAAAACATATCTGCCTTCTTTCATTATTGAGGTGGCTGAATAAAGTGCAAGATGAAGCATTTGCTAACAGATGTGGTAAATGTAGAATCTGTTTTGTATAATTTTATTCTTTGTTATAAGGGAGAATTCACTTAGGGGTGAAGTGTTATTAGGAAGTGACTGAAATCACCAAAACATCAAAACAATTTAAGAAAATAAAAAAAAAGACTCCCACTTCTAGTTAAAATACCAATACTGCTATCCTACTAAGAAACTGATATTGGAATTCACAAAAAGAGACCCAGATTGCAGTATAATCCTCTAAACATAATGGAACTATGTTTAATAGGTATAGGATGTCATGGAATTATGTCTAATAGATATAAGATATCTTTCCTGGGATTCAATCTAACCCCAAATATTGTCATACAGCACAAAATTTAAAAGTATAAAACAAAATAAATAGCAACATAATATTTTTTAATTTTATATTTATATAATAATTTACAGAGATTATTTTACTTCTCATAAAAATGTTGTGATATGGATAATACAATAAATTTTTAACTCACTTTAATCCATCTTCGATTCAGCTGCCCAAGTGATCTTCCTAAAGCACAGGGTCTGACTATGTTTTCCTATTCCTCCCTCCTTATAAAATGAAAGCATACCCAAAATATTGCTAGTGCTAAGTAATGCACAACAAGCCATATTTTTTTTTTCTTTTGTACAAAATGGACCTTTTTCTCTTTTGATCTCTGGATCTATGTCCAGTAGAAATATTTCTGGGTCAAAGTGCATGCATAATTTAGGAAAGTTTGGGCAAGAGAAATTCCATTTGGAAAAACTATAGCATGCATAAAAAAATCTGAGAGTACCCAACCAAAAGTTCACAAGAAACTTGCTACAAAATTTCCCTACTTGTTTTCCTTCAAATTTTAATCACTGATTGATTTTATGTGTAATTTAGCAAACTGTCTTTGATTTATCAAAATCTACACTGCTATATTTACCCGTTTTTGTATGTTGTGAATCTAAGCTATTCCACTGATTAACTTTTATATTAATGGGTATCAAATGATTTTGTTGATTACTGCTTTTTAGTATAATTTCAGATCCAGTATTGCTGAGCCACCTTCTTTCCCAATTTAAAAAAAAAAATTCTTTTATCTTCGTGATATTTTATTCTCCTGGATGAAAAGTTATTGTATAAATAACTCTGTTAGTCAACATATATTTATTAAATGTTTATTGTATACCAGGCAATGTGCTAAGAACGAAGGATACAAAGAAACAAAAACAACTCTTGTTCTCTTCCTATGGAGACAACATGTAAAAATAGCAATGTACATTATACATTGTTTACATGTGAGTATGTATGTGCATGTGGAGGTATAAAGTAGATGGAAGATATTTTCACTAGGTGTGGAAGAAACCAGTGAATGCCACCTGAAGGATAGTAATTTTGGGTAGTACTGTTATTTTTATGATATTGTTGTGGCATATATACAGAAAAGCTGATAATTTATGTGAAGTTATGATGCCTTGTTCTATTAATTGTTTTAATTAAATTTTTATTGTAATGCTAGGATTCTCAAAGCAGATCATTATGTCTTCAAAAACTCTTAAATTCAGTATATTGATTTAATATATTGAAACTTGCAAATTTAACAAAATAATACATAACTAACAGTAATTCATTAAATTACCTTTGGAAATCTTCTCTTTTGGCTTGGAGATAACAAGTGTCACATCTTGAGGAGCATTCTGCAAAATTTCTAATGCTGCATTGTAGCCAACTCCTTCGAGACTCATGCTATTCACAGATATTAAACGATCTCCTGTATAAAGAAATATACATAGTTATTGGCAGTATGGCACTTTAAGCAACAAGAAATTCCATTCACAAATTTCATTACTGCCTCTCAGAGAGAGTTTTGACTAAATTCCTTTTGTCCTATACAGGTACCATAGATAGTTCGAATAAAAATGCATAATGGCACCAGTCGTTTTTATTTCTCATTGAGGTAAAATAATCAATCACTAAAAAGTACCTGGCTTTAGGGAGCCATCCAAATCAGCAGGTCCCCCAGGTGTTACTGAACTGATAAAAACACCCAGATCCAGTTTTCCTGTCTTCTCTCCACCAACAATCTGAAATCCTAAGAAAAAAACGCACTTTCAAAGAATCTTTTCAGAATTGTTACTGCTTCTAATGACTCATGTTTAGCTACTTGAAACTCAGAATTCCGGTCTCGGCATCGAATAGGAATGGCTCCTAAGTCTACTTTAGAGGTTATCCCTGTCATATGGAAAATTACAAATGAAGATATTCTCTATTTACTTTGGTATTTAGACATTTTCTGTAGATAATTAGCTCTTGCCAAAGATAACTTGGGGCTTAAAAACCTTTCAAACTGTTCATGAAATTCTCTCCAGCTCTCCATTACCACCTGCAGTGACTTACCTAAGTCATATTTGTTATCCTTTTTCAGATTCACCAAGGTGATTTCCCTTTCTGGTGAAGACACAATGCTCCATCTTTTTTGCAGGCCATCTATTGGAAAGTCACATTTTAAAAATAAAATATACAGAGTGAAGGTAGGTATCAAGGCTGCATTTGTCAGTTTCTTCCAACTTAACTATTAAAATGATTTGATAATGGATCCATCATTCAGTTACTTATAAAGAACTCTTGTTAAAGTATATTGTCTGATCTGATTAGATTTTCTTGTACAGTCCTGCAGTTTTTAGCAGTATAAATGTGTGTGTAATGTATATATATATATACATTACACACACATACATACTCATATATGTTGGTAGCTTTTATATGCAATTTAAAAGTCAGAATTGTTATTTCTAAAGACATGGGATCTATAAATAAAATGTTCATCTATAAAAAGGGAGGTTGGACTAGATGACCTTTGAGGCTTTAAGTAAACCAATGATCCTAAATTAAGTTTTGTTTATTGTTTTTCTATTCATTTTTATGGCTATTATGGCAGAGATTATTTTCTTGGTTCTGCTTTTTTCACTTTGTATCAGTTCACATAAGTTTTTCCATGTTTAAAAAAAAAAAAACAACTTAATACTCATTCGTTCTTATTGTGCAGTTATTATTCACACCAAACAGATTCTACAACTTGTTTATTTATCCTCAAATTAATAGGCATCTATTTTGTTTCCAATTGTTGTTACTTCCCAAAATGCTGTTATAAGTATTTTGTTGTATATGGTATCTTTCTTTTAATTTGTGACCTCTTTAGTGTATATACTTAGCATTAGAATACATGGGTCAAGGGATCTGTACATTTAAGTCATGTTTTTAGCATATTACCAAATTAGAAAGTGACAATCTGTATTTGTCAAATGCTTTTTATTTTCTCAATGCACTTGTACACATTTCACTTTACTATAGTAAAATTGGACAATTATTACTCCCATTTTTACAGATTCATTACAGAAAAAGTAAGTGATGCTCAGGGTCACTGAGCTACGTAGTAGTATAACAACCAAGAAGAGAATCTAAATTCAATTTCTACTTAACATTCTTTCAGCTAGATAAATATGTTAAAATAAATACTGCACAGAAAACTAAGCCCAGCAATGTGTTTATTAATAAAGAATCATTAACAAATTTATCCACTTAGAAACATAAACATATATTTTTAATTCAATTACTTCTATCCCTGCCAACTATTGTCCTACATCTCTTCTTCCCTTCCCAGCCTAAACTCCAAGAAGTCTTCAATAGCTGCCTTCTACTTTCTCTTCTTTTTCTTTAACTTCTGTAATGTTTTCCAACCTCAGTAATCCACTAAAACTGTTGTTTTCAAAGTTACCAATAATTTTTTAATTGCCAAATCTAAAGTCCTGTTCTTGATCTTTATTCTCTTCAACCTTTCTGTAGCCTTTTTATATTGCTGATTATCTTCTCTCTTCTCACTAAATTTCTGAGATACATTTTTTTGATTCTTCTCCTATCTGATGACTCCTCAGTGTTCTTTTCTGGACCCTTATCTAGATCACCTCTTATAACCTTAGGTGTCCTTTCAGGTTCTGTCCTGGGTCTTTTTTTCTTTTGCCTTTTGCCTTTATATAACTGTACTTGTTGATTCTGTTAGCTTTTACAAAATCAATTACCTACCATCTTTAGGCTGATTATGCTCAAATCTACTTATTCTGACCTAACCGCAATGTTGATTTTCCAATCTTGCATTTCCAACTGCCTTTTAAACATTTCAAATTGGATCTTAGTGGTCATCTTGAACTCAACATGTCCATTATTCTCCTCTCCCACCCCAAATCCCTTTCATCTCCTTTATTATTGCAGAAGGTAACATCATCCTCCCAGTTTCTAAGGCTCACAACCTAGGAGTTACCTTGGATTCTTCAGTATCTCTTAACCTCCCACATCAAACGTGTTACCAAGACATATTGATTTCACCTTTACAACTTTTCTTTGAGAAGCTCCTTTCTCTCTCTGACACTGCTACTACTCTACTGAAGGCCTTTATTACCTTATGCCTGGACTACTGCAATAACCTGCTGGTAAGTCTGCCTGCCTCTGGTCTCTCTCCCCACTAGAATTCACTTTCCATTTAACCACCAAAGTGACCTTTCTAAAATGCTGGTCTAACTACAACATCTCCATACTCAGTAAAATATTCATTGCCTCTAGAATCAAATACAAAAGGTTATATTTGACATTCAAAGCCCTTCTTAAAATAGTTCCCCTTTATTTTTCCAGTATACCTTATTGCCCACCATGATTCTGTGACACTGGCCTTTGGTGGTTCTACAAACAAGACACTCATCTCTTGGCTTTGGGCATTTTCTGTTGCTTCCCATGCCTCCTCCCTTGACTACTGACCTCTTTTGCTTCCTTTAAGTCTCAACTAAAATCCTGCCTTCTATACGAAGCCTTTCTCAACCCCTTTTAATTCCAGTGTTTTCCCTTTCTTAAGAATTTCCTATTTATCCTGTACAAAAGCCTTTTTGTATATCTTTGCTTGTCTCCTTCATTAGATTGTAAACTCCTTGAGGTCATGCCTGTCTTTTATCTATTTTCATAACCTCAGCACTTAACATAGTTCTTGTCACACAGAAGATACTTAATAAATATATGTCAACTGATAAATCATAACTCTATGAAAATCTTTAGATTGAAAGGCACACAAAAGTAGCTTATAGCTCTTCTTTGGTGAAGACCAATATATTTTTGATAATTTATTTATGACCAGTAACTATAAAGAGTATGATGATTTGCTGTATTAATATCTTAATATATATCAAATTTCATTCTGTGGATTTTAAATATTCAATACCATAAACAATCTTTAAAAATAGCAAAAAAAAATCACATTTACTTGTAAAATTTCCACTTCTGACTTTATTTTAAAAGAACTGATAGGTTAATTTTATGTGAGCTTCTGGGATAATTCATTTTAAAGGAAAATCATTTTTTGCAAAAGATAATAGGTGAAAATGTCCCAAGTATGGTGGCAAGGGAGGTAGTGCTTTGTTTTGTTTTTTAAGTACTGGATTTTATAATAAAAGGATCTGGGTTAGAATCCCAACTCTGGAAAGTCTTGCACAATAATTAAATGATATGGATTAAATCAAGAAGAATAAAGAATAATATTTATAAGGAATAATGTAATAATA
Source organism: Sarcophilus harrisii (assembly GCF_902635505.1). Lineage (NCBI taxonomy): Eukaryota > Metazoa > Chordata > Mammalia > Dasyuromorphia > Dasyuridae > Sarcophilus > Sarcophilus harrisii. The sequence continues at coordinate 150,287,719 of NC_045431.1, forward strand.
AACAACACTAAAAGGCAGCCAAATGCAAGTTTATTACAATGAATGATCTTGGGATGATAATGAAACACTTTTCTTTGTTCTTGAGAGAGATGTTTAAGACTTAGGCTACACAATGTTTGGTGGTAATAAGACTGCATGTACTAATGTAGCACCTATTCTAGTACAGGTTCTAAAATAATGCCTAAATTACAAGATTTGGGGGGAAATATTAATAAAATCAAGGATCTATTTGTATAATGCATTCCATTTCCTGGAATTACACAAAGCCACAGAAGTTAAGAGTTCAAAGGGACCTTGCTGTCATGTACTCCAATTTGAATGGGATCTGCCTTCTAGCATATCATACAATTCCACAAATAGTCATCTCTAGCCTCTACTACCTTCATCTTTTTTTTACTTTTACCTCCATCTCTTGAAATCCCTAGAATCCTTCAGGACTAATTGATTCTCTTTAGGTATTAAGAGTATACATTGTCATCCCCTCCCCTCCATGTACATTTCTTAACAGTAGGGACAATTTTATTAATATTTCTATATCCCCATTGTCTAGCAGAGTGCCTATTGCTTAATAAATGAACTGGTATAAAAGATAGATTAAGATCAGACTATGGGTAACTTTTCAATTCATCAGTAATGATTTTAAAAGAACCTATGTCTCCAAAGTATAGAGATGTGCAAAGATGAGAAGGGTGATGGACTGAACTGCATACATCATATTCTATATATGTTTTTCCAATGTGGGATGGTTTACCATATGTGGGAACAAGAAACTGAAGAAGGGAAATAGTAAAAGCTAGCTGTTAAATAATCATTCTCAAAATATTTTCCATAAGCTCAAGATTCATTTGGATTAAGAACTTTCTCTTTGGGCAAGCACACACTTCCTAAAGGAAATCAGTCCTTTGCATTTGATTATAAATCATTTAAATCAGATTAACACTCAGCTGAGACCTAGTAAATGAGTTTTGACAGTTGGGATGGAAAGAGGTAAGGAGGAAGAAAAATGGAGGAAGAGAAGACATTTATCACTATGTCACACTCTTTTACCCTCATCTGATCTTTTTCCCCCAAACCTCTCTTCACATAATTCCTTACTCTTTATCTTGATTATGCAATCTATTCAAATGGATTCATGGGATCTATCTTGCTTCTAAGACTGAAGGAAAATCTTCTTGTAGTTCCACAATGCCTTACCAGATGATGGCACAGTAGATAGACCACTACTAGATCAAGAGTAAGGAAGACCTGAGTTCAAATCCAATCCCAGACACTTAATGATCAGATGACTTGGACAAGTCACTTCAATTTATGTTTGCCTCAGTTTACTATCTCAAAGGATTATTGTGAGGATCATTTGAAATATTTGTAAAAAAAAAGCATTTAGTACTATGCTTGACATATGGAAAGAACTATATAAATGCTTACTTTCTTCCCTTGTCATTTCCTACTCTGGTTTATAGTAATAATGGTGTGTGTGTGTGTGTGTGTGTGTGTGTGTGTGTGTGTTTACTTCAAGGGTTTACAATGTGATTTATATACTTTATCTCATTTAGGCATCTCAGTTAATATTAATACCCCTATTTTGCTGATGAAAATATCAAGGGTAAGACAGGTTAAGCTTTAGTGTTATATAGTTCTTAGGTGTGCAAAGAAAATCCATTTTTTTCCCCCATTGCTTCCTAAAGAAGAGGAATGTAAAGAGAAAAATTCTAATTGGGAAGAGAACCATCAGCTAAAAAGGTGATATCTGAGAATGGAAATTGGATTTTTAGACCACCACTTAAAATGTGAGAGTGCCAGATTCCTGGATGAAGATGAACAAAACCTAAAAAGGCTGTGTCTTTGCCATATATCTTGCAAATTTAATCAAAAAGGCTTTAATTTTTAAAGATTATTAGAGAGAGAAGATTGCTGAAAGTGTTCCCCAAGTTAGATACTTTAGGGAATAGCCGCAAATAAGGAAAAAGAACAATTGCTGAGACACCCAAAAATTCACGAGGAAAAAAATCTAAGGAAAGAACCAGTGGACTAAAGAATCCACGGACTAAAACACAAAGATATGGAGGTCCAAAAGCTTGAGCAACAACCAATTAGAACCAGAAGTTTGAATATAAGAAGGTCTGATCTCACAGTTATCAGAGACTTGGTGAGATAAAGTCCATGGGAGGACTGTGGCTTTGGACCCAAGAGCAAGAGGTGGAACTCTGAAGCAAGCCATTTTAAGCTTGATGTCCTAATAAACAGAGCTGTCCCCAAATGAAGCAGCCTAGGTCTTTCCTCCTTGGAGATCTTCAAGCACACACTGTACAATCTTGCTCAGGCTGCCTTTCATGTAAGGGTTGAAAAAGCTGGCTTCTGAGGTCACTTCCAATTTCCTTTCTGTAAAAAAAATATTTCTAACTATCAGAACTAACTAAAAACAGACTGGACTGTCTTAGGAGGAAAGGAGATTCTCCCTAATTGGAGACTTTAGAGGACTCAATATCCTTTGGGGATATTGCAGAAGGACTGGATTCACTGAAGCAGTGAGTTAGACTACAGGATTTTCAGGTCCCTTTGTACTTTGAGATCCTATAATTCTTTCTGACTTCAAGTCCAGTCAGTTATCTATTATGCTCTCTAGTGCACTAAATTATGCACTGTTTGATTCTGGGGATGAAAAGGATAAAATTAAAAGAAATATGTGATAATAGAAAAATTCAATGAAATTAATTTTGGTACATATCAATAATATTAAAAGTATATTGATAATGGACAATTTAAATAGTCTAAGATAAAGAACTACTTGTTGATATTTTAATGTTGCAAGATTAATCTAATCTAAAATGTAAGGACGGAATAGTCAACACTCAAAATGTCCTTTTTTACCTGAAAATACAAGCTATCATTAAAACTTCAATGGTGGACAAATAATTCAGTTTTTTAAAAATAAATTAAAAAATGAAGAACTCTGGTTTGGGAAAAGTAATTGAAATAATATTTTGAAAACATTTTACTTGAGGTTTTTTATTTTCATATCTCCCAATATTATAATATTATATACTATGCTATATAACTTTTTATGTCATGGAATTCTTTAGAACTCTGGTGAGGACTATGGCTTTTTTTCATAACCATGTTTTTAAATATGTAAAGGATTATATAGGATCATAAAGGAAATTAATTATGTTGCAATAATTATCAAAATATATTAAAAAAATCAAGTTCATGCACCATAAATTAACAACTTTTGATAGAAAGTGTTCATATCCAACACTTACTATGTACTTTATTTTTGCAAAGCATCCTCTTCAATAAATTGATTTTAAATAAAGGGTTACTATTTATACTGATGATAGAAGCATCTTTTCTTGGGCTTAGAGCTAGAAGAGAATTTCAGAGACCACCTAGTCCAACCTCCATTTTACAGATAAGGAAACTAAGGCCATCAAGGTCACACAGATAATAATCGTCAGAGGTGGAATTTGAACTCAGGTCCTCTGACTCTAGAGACAGTGTGCTTTCCATTTTGCCATAAATGGAAAATGTCTCAGGGAAGCTAATTTAATAATTATTACTTACATAATCTGCTTAACATGATGTTAAGGTAAACTTTAGAGGGCTTAAAGAAGTTATTAGATGGGAAACTTTATGGCAGCCACTGTTAGCATCTTTTAAAAATATTTGGACTCTAGCAAAGGACTTTGCACACAATTGATACGTTATATATATGTTGAACTGACTTTCATAAATATGGTGATTTTATAGAAGAAACTGGCTATTTTGTATTAATGATGGTATTGGAAAATGACTTTGGTCATGGCAATAATATGCATGCTTGGCTGTGTATTTTAAATATATACATTAATAAAATAATGTTCAACCATTAATTGAAGAAAATGGTTGATAGATTATGAGACAAAAAAAAAGATAGCAATAGGTAGCAATAATTTTGGCAAACCCACCATTTTCTTTCAAGGATGCTTGGGATAATCCATTTCCAGAGCTAATTCCTATGATATAAATCAATGATTAGACATTAGTCAAAAGATCAAAAATCTACCATTTTCTCAGTTTTAATGTATAAAATAATTAAGCTTATAAATGAATTAAAAATTTACTAAAAACCTCCTCAAAGTGGTTATATTTACATACTGAACTTTTACTTTATTTACTCATTAAGGCCATTTTGAAGAAAATATTTAATCAGAATTCGTGTTTTTGAGATAGATGTTAAATCATGAAAATTATATTAAAATTTTAAAAAGTCATACAATGTGAACAAAAACAAATGAGAATACATGCAAAAGGATCTTTTTTCATGTGTTAATTTTCTTTTATCCTATATAGGTTCCCTAGATTCATACATAATCTTCAGATTTATTTTTGAAAAATAAGATGCACTACATTTTTTGTTGTTGTTGTTCAGTCATTTCAGACTCTTTGCGACCTGATTTGAGATTTTCTTGGTAGAGATACTGAAGTGGTTTGCCATTTCCTTTTTTAGCTAACTTTATAGATAAGGAACTAAGGCAAACAGGATTAATGAGTTGCCCAAGCATCACAGTTAGCAAATGCCTGAGACCAGATTTGAATTCAGGAAGAGGAGTCTTCTTTAACTCCAGGCCTAACACTCATGTCACACAATTGTCCCATATATTACATATGAAAAATTTTCTTTTAAATGTTCCAATTAAAAAAAAAAAAGAACAATTCTAGAAGGTTGCAAAATATAAAGTCTAAATCTATAAAAATTGGATTAATGGTTTCTTTTTTGGGGGGGTGGAGGAGGAGGTAAGAAGGGAGGAAGACGAGGTAGGAAGGGGAATAATAATTATATTGATGGTAACAGCTCATATTTATATAATGCTCTGAAGTTTGCAAAACCCTTCATATACATTCTCAGTGAAGAGATGGCAGAGGCAAAAAGCAAGAATTGGAAGGAAAAGAAATGGAATGAAGAGCTCTTTGCTTTTCTTCTGTCTTACATGTTCTTTCTGGGTAATAAACCTTTTAATTACCATTTATTCAATGGCTAAGAGACTTGCCTCTGTATGTTTTTCTTACTTGAAGCAACAAGAAAAATAAATAGCTTTGTTTCAGAAAGTAAGAATATTTGTTTGAAATTACAGATAAAATAATAATTTGACTTTTTTCAAATATGTGAATTGTTTCCTAATGATAAACCAAATATATATAAAAAGATAAAACTTAATATGCTTAGTAAACTGAAGACTCAATAAATACGCCATAGCTTAGCTAGAAAGTTTTTTGATGAAAACTAATAATTGAGAATTTGTATCAATAACTATCTAAAACAAGCTATAAATATCATTAAAATTATTTAAGAATTCATTGGAGATAATTTATCTCATGTCAGATTGAAAGTATCTGAAATAAACCTTTTTCAAAGCATGCGGCAATCAATATAGTTTATCACAAGCACCAAAGGCAACAGAAGAAAATCCAAAGGTTAAAGGTAGTATACCAGAGAGAGACCAGAAGAAAAGTGTCTGAATTCTCTGCTAGTGAGCTTGATGATAACAGACTCAAGAAAAGGGGAAGCAAATATTTGTGTCAAGAAGCAATTAAGCAATTCATTTTCATGTTAGGTTACAGCACAGATTTGATGTATTTTAATCAGCAAGGGCATTTCAATTTATGAAAACATTTTGATTAAAAGCAAAGATCATTGGCAACAGTGACACAAATCAGCACAAATAATAACTAGGTAAGCAACATTAGCTTCTTTACTTTTAACAGTTTTTACATGGGGGAAAAAAGGTAAGCTTGATTATGCTGACCTACAACATATGCGTGACCAGTGTCTTCAACCGATGATGAGTCTGATTCATGTTTTCTCCTTTCAGGGCTTCTATTTAAACTTGCAACAGACTTTGAACTAAAGTGGTAGGGGAAGGAAGGTAGGAGGAGGAAGAATCAATTAAAAAATTGGCAAAAATAAAAAAAATGTCAAAAATAACAAACAAAAATGTGTATATACATATAATGTGTATATATTCACATATATTTGTATATATGAAATTCAGAAAAATGAGGTTGGGTAACTTAACAATGATTCTTACTTATTGAGTTTTGTGAATCCTGTCACACATTCTGTTTCAGGTCGCGCCATCTGGTGAGATGGTTTTCCCACCAGCTCCGAATTGGTTTGTGATGGGGAGTCAACGTTGTCAATAATACTTTTTTGATGAGGGTAGAGAGAGACCTGACTGAGATCATGGTAAGATTTACTCATCCCGCTGGGCCTTTCCTCCCATGATGTTTTTTCACTCCTTTCTTTTGAACTGCCTTGCAGTGGCTGGTACAGGGACAACTCCGAGCAGGATAGTCTCTTCAGAATCTCAGCTTGAACGGACAAAGGCCGAACAGCCAGTTTGTTCAGGGTGCTGCTGGCCAGGCTGCCAGTGCTGATTGCACGCCCCATAGTATATCCTCTAACAGACTCTCCTTGGAAGTTCAGGCTCCTAAACGAAGCTCTCTCTACAAGGAAATAGCATGGCTTTACCAGACTGCATTGCTAAAATAACTTTCATTTGAAGATACTACAACTGTGATAGAGTAAATGGAAACATGCAGATAATAGTAACTTTTTGGTTGCCAGCCTAAGGACACATTCAAGGAAGAAAAGATTTTAGCCATGTGGGCTGAATGTCTTGGCTTTAACTACATCTCAACCATTTCATTTAACTCACCTACATCTCCTCACTGAACATCTCTCAGTCCTAGTAGCTACCAGAATTATCATCCCTCAGCTCAGACATCTCCCCAAAATGGAGTACTTTCTTAATTTCAGATGGCTGAGAATAGCTAAAAACTTCCTAAATTTTATATCACGCTATTTTCCTATTATCTTGACATAGCTAAAAAGTTTCTAAATTTTTTATCATGCTATGTTAAAATTTCTATTATGTTATCTTTCAAAGTAAGTTAGGGAGACAATAAATCTGGAAGAAGATACAATGGCAACATATGTACATGGACAAAAGTTTTGAGGTATGTTTCTACACACACACACACACACACACACACACACACACACCCCTTCAATGTCTTCTTAAACAACAGAAGCCCAAGCTTGTATTTCTTACAATCTACATTTTTTTTTTTTTTTTTTTTAAAGCTAATAGCTCCTGTTATACTGATGACTTCAGGGCTGGATTTAGATGGGGCACTTCCAGCTAAATTAAATCAAACAGTATCTCAGTGTTTTTATTTATCCATATGATATGGAAATACTGGTATAACTAAGCTTTCAGCACATTAATCAAATGTCTCTAAAATGTGGAGTTTAGAGAAACTTCTAAGATTCTTTTGAAGTATTCCCTAGCCTGATAAATACTGCTCTTAGAATGAAGATGAACAAATGTCACTGCTCTTAAAATTTGGGATCATTAAGGGTAATCAATAATCTCATTAAATCAAGAACAAACAATAAAAAGGAACAGCAGATTTTGTCTTCTGACGCATTAATGACCTTCACTTCTATTCAGAGGCAAGAAAAACGTCAGGAGAAAGATTAGTGGCTTTTCTCTCCCTCTCAAACTTCATGTGGGTTCAGCATGAGGTAGGAAGTAGTACACCACATCTGCTAAATTAGATAGTATTTTGGAGCCCATTTTGACATCAAGACATTATATTTCCCTAAAACCTCATCTTGTGGATCAGCAGTAAAGGCTGGAAGTTACATTGGAAGCCTGAAAGTTAGTGATGAAGGCTTTTCAATTTCCACCAGCTAAAAGAAAGCAAGATGTATATTATTTATTATGCATGGATAGACCCTTCCTGTTCCCATCAAAATCATAAAAGTAAAATAACATAGCCACCAAATAATACCTTTAAAAATTCAAAATTTGTTTTACAAGGCAGATTTTTTTCCTACTTTCCAAATTAGAGGCTAAGGAACAGAAAATATAAAAATGAGTTGGCATTCATTTAGTAACATTTTTGGGAAAAAAGAAAACCTTTTGAGTTTACAATTTTATTTCTGTGATTAGTAATCATTGACAGTGTCTTTGAAATAAATTACTCTTATTATATACCATCTTTCCTGATAATCTGTACACACATAGTTTCAGATAATTGTCTCAAGTTTGAGTTCTTATTTAGTTCAACATAATCATAGGATAAAGGTTATTCTTGCCTCCACCTAGTCCTTAAGGCCACTGTGTCCTCTAGAATGACCTTTTTCACAGACAACAATCTTTCCTGCTCTTTTTTCTCTCCCATTCCTTCTACCTAGTAGCTTTTACTGAAATTCAGCTTGCCCCTCTGGGCACATTTTCCAGTAGTGGCCTTACCTTTATTCATTCCCCTCATCTGAGTGTTCAAGGTAGGGAATATGGAATACTCATTGCTCCCCACTGCCACTTCCAGTTTCTCCCTCTTGCTCCATCACTCAGTAACCTATTTTCCTTCGAGGCTCAAAGCTACTTAAATCACCTTGTAGCTATTGTCTATAGAACCGCAGATTGTGCTGACTAATGGCTGGTGTCTCTTAGAGTTTTGTGATAGCCCCTCTACCCTTCTTCCTCTATACCAGTTCACTAGGTTATTTAATCAGCTCCAAAGGATTTAATTACCATCTCTTTGTTGATGATTCTCAAATCTATCTATTTTACCTCAAACTCTTTGCTGCCTCCAATCTCACATCTCTAATGGCCTCTCATACTTCTCAGACTTGATATTCAGTAGAAAACTTGATCTCAACATGTCAAAAATGAACTTCTTATCTTTCCTCCTAAACCTAAGTTCCCTCTTATCTTCTCTATTACAGAGGAGAGCTCAATCCTCCTCCCAGTTACTCAGATTCACAACCTAGATGTCACCCCAGATCTTTTATTACCTCTCATAACCAATCTGTTGCTAAAGTCAATCAATTATATCTTAGTAATATTTCTTGAAGATAAGATTAATTGACTTGAATAAGATTAGATGTGGCAAAACCAAGATCTGAACCCAAATCCTGTGTTCTCTCTACCACAGTAAATCTCTGGAATTCTAACAATTATCTGAAAATAAGCATCTCTTTAAAAATAAATCAGAACACATCAAAGTAATTAAAATTTACTATTGACTAATAAAGTCCAGAAACAGATTTATCTACTCTTCAGAAAAATCTATTTGACCTACTTGCAAGAATCACCATGTCCTTGGAATTTGACTTCTGGACTTCTGCACAATCAAACTTTGCAGAATAAGAGGGTTACATGATGGTAGATTAGACCTGAAAGGCACTAGAATTACACCCCTAGTCTAACCTTCTCATTTTACAAATGAGGACACCTGTGAAGGAGATCAGGTGACTTGCCCTTTTATATAAAGAAACATTTTTTTTCTTTTGGACCAATCTGTTTATTAACATTTAAACTTTATGCCTTTTTTTTTTTTTAAGCAATTGAAGAAGTCTTCTAAATAATAGCCTGAGGACTACATGGATTTTACATTATTCTTTATTCAAAATTTTAAATATTAGATTTCTTTTTAATAATATTTACATTCCTTATTCTAATCTTCAAATACATTGTCAGAAGAATTAGAATTACTGTGCCTGTACACATTTTGTTAGGAATGTCACTATGAATTCTGGTGATGAGCTAACATAAACACATTAAGTAACTGATAAAGGAAAAGAAAATGACTTAGTGCTTTGACTCTCAATCCAATCTTCACTAAGCATTTTAAATGGACAAATCACATTCTTATTCACTAGGTGATCCTCACAATCTTGAGAGGAAGTTGAGGAAGATGATATTAACTTTACAGAAAACTAAAGTTAAGTCACTTTGCCTATGGTCATAAGACCAATGAGTTGCATGATTAAGATTAGAAACTACTATTTCTAAGGCCAATATATAATGTCACTGAGTCAGAGATTTCCATTCAAAGTCAACTCGTCTACTTAACAACTTTCAAACTTTTTGTATACATGTAGCCAAAAAGTAAAAATAACTTCCCTTGCTGACTTTGAAATTTTATATTCAATATTTTCTTTTGTCTGAGTAATTCAATTCAAAGGAGACAATTCAAATTCTGGAATAATTTTTAGCTTATAATATTGACCAGAAGAAATTATATGATTTTTAAAAATTTTACCAATAATGTAGCCTACTACCAGAGGATCTGCTAAACTAAACTTCATACTTGTAATATGCACATTACCTCAATAATCCTTACAGCAGGACTTTGATTTTGGTACTATATATAGTCATATCATCATTTCTACCACACAGAACTAGTACTCAACCATGTTTATATGACTTGCCTTGGATCAGAGAGAACAGGGAATATGAGAACAGAACTGCCACTAAGGTCCAGTGCCCTAGTTATCAAGAAGACTTTAAAAACTAATACGTTTCTCAAACCTGAAAAAAAAGTCAGACACAGAGTAAACTGAGGCAAAGAGGGTCAAATCTGCTTAGGATACTACATTTTATCTTTAAAAAAGCCCATCTTTATCATGAGTCGGAAGAAAGGAGAATACCTTCTTTAACATTATCAAACTGATTCAAAGCAACAATTATTTTTCAGAGAAGGTTAAAAAAAACTTCGGTGTGTTTGTACACATGCGCATGGAAGAACGCATACATTTTTTTCATGATTTGCTTTGAAAAGTGTTAGAAAGTAGAGACCAGGCAATGAATAGAGCTTTCTTTTAAAAGGCAGATTACAGGGACAGAACACAGCATACATTGTTAGACAAAAATCTTGGATTGGTTGTTTTTGGTATAAAGTTTTCTTTGCCAAAAGGAAGGGCTCAATTTGGGGAAAGAATGAAGAAGGAAAACAATAAATAGCAAATAAAACATAAGATAATAGAGTAACAAACGAATAAATATGGTATGATTTTTTTTTCAGATTTCAAAATTTCATAAAACAAAATGGACAGTATTCCATTTAAAACAGAATTTTTACTACTTATAAACAAGCAATAAAAATTTACTATCCCATCAGTCTCATGAAGTTGATACTAATACCTGTTCTGATAGTCATAGTTCTATTTTTAAGGAACTTTTAGAACTTTGTCTACATAAGACAACAATTACTTTGATTCTTTGTGTGTATAACAAGTTTGTAGGAGATGAGATGACTCCATTGACCACCCACCCCCCTTCAAAGACTTTGTTATAAATTATGTCTTATCCTTAAGGATTTTATTTTGGATTATTTACAATAGGATATTTAACCAACCAAGAAAACAGATAAATAGAAAACTGTATTTCATTATGTTTTGACAAATACATAACAGAATAATTATAGTACACATAGAATGTGGGAAGAAAAAGCAGAAATGCACACATTTCTAATTTGGTTACTATTAATTCCTATGATTCTGAAGGCAAAATTTTTACTTTGGAAATTGTGAAGGAGAAGAGGTTTATGATTACCCTTTTAGGGCCTTTGATTTGATTGATTCAAAATAATCCCAACTTCATAATGTTTCATTTGAGAACATACTCTAGCATATAGGAACTTTTTATTTTGCTGTTGTTGGCTTAGTTTTACTTCTGTAGAAGGCAATAAAAAAAAAAGAGACTTAATTGCTATTTCCTTATCTTTAAGACAGAAATCATAATATCTGTAGTATTTGCTTCATAAAGCTGTTGTTTGAAAGGGCTTTATAAACCTTGAAATTTGTGTCATTATTTCTATTTCTGAACAATTACTTTTTTAAAATACTGAAACAACATTCAGATTATTGGAGTAATTTCCATTTTCTTTTTTTCCTTCCCTTCTTTCCTTTGTTTCTTTTTTGCTCTTTCCACTTTCCTGGATCACTATCTAGTTCTGGGAACTAGAACAGGTATTTTAATCATTGCACTGAAGTACATGCATCTCATGTCATCTCAGTCTGAAACAGTAACTCATAAAATTAAAGGGCTTTCAGTATAGATCACTTAATGTCTACCTACAAAATTGATATGGCATATTAAATTCTGTCCTATCAACATACTACTTCCATTCCTAATATTTGGACCTTGCTTATGGTCCCCTCACCTGGAACATTTCTTTTATCTTGAAACATACCCAAATCCTACCCATTCAACAAAGTTCAGTTCTAGTCCTAATTCCTTCACAAAGGTTCTCTTGACTTAATTTTAAAACTGAATGATTTCCTTTCTCTTCTTATTTTTACAAGTTTTATAGTATAAGACTATACAGTTTAGGTCTCAATTGTGTACTGTCTTCATATATATATATATGTATATACAATTCTAAGTATTTTAGTCTTTAACTACACTAAGATTCCTTGAAATTAGTGCGCTCTCTCTCATGCACACTATGAATGATAATGACACTACACAAGAAACACATCACAGACATTATTCCCCCTCTCCTAGACAAATTCTTTTTGATGGATATGGGATATGATCCTTTATTAAAGGCTAGAAAAATACAACAGGACACAAGACTATAAAAGTTAAATTCTCAGCTTCACTTATGATTCATCTTATAAACTTGACTAGGTTAAGATTCTATGTATATCTATGTATATAGAATATACATATTCTATGTAGAAATATAGTATATTTCTACTTCTAGCATGGTCATTTGAAAAAAAAAAAAAAAAACCTTCCTCCTAAAAGAAATACATGCATAGATACTATCATCTTTTAAAATCTTCTAGATCTTACCAATATCTAGGGCATCTTGATTACTTTGTCTTGTTCTCATCTGCAGCTGAAATTTGTGTTGAGAAGAACAGAGATGTAGGAGGTATTGACAAACTTTACTGTTATTGGTCTGGAACGTATGCTTTATTTCATCTGATGTATTCTGCAGGGTAATTTTCTTTTTCTACAATATTAAACAGAATAATCATAAGGATATTTTGATATTTCAAAGGAATGTTAATCTCATAATCATGTAACATGGCATTTAAAGATAAAAACATGGCTATTTTAATGGGAAAGAAGGAAAAAAGGAGTCTCTGATGTTCATTAATTCCCAGGGTAGAGGCTTCCTTTGGGTATAGGTCAGCAACCCTAGCTTCAAACTGTTTTGATCATTAAAGGGAGCAAGTGACTTTCCAAATGAGGCAGAGACCTTTTTGACATGATGCCTTTCTTATATTTTATTATTTAGAGCTGTTTTTTGATTATTGTAAATAGTTATGGATGGTGAAATTTATCACTTTTGGGGGAGGGGGTGAAGTTTGGGTCCTACTATCTAGGAATGAATATGAGTCATTCTTTGAAGAATGCATGTTTTTAAAAATACTGCTTAAAAGTTAATGCAATAAACTATGATCCAAAATTAGGAATCTTTTAAAGCAACAAATTAAATTGAAATTAACTATACTTTTCTTTCTTTCTTTCTTTTTTTTTTTTTTGGACTATAACTTTCAAACACAACCATTTAAATCAGGTATCAAGAGATATCAGTGTCCTAAAATCTATAGGAGTTTCTCCAAGAATAAAATTTGCCGAAAAAGGAATGAAAAGAAAATAAATTGTTGCCTTGTTTAGGAAAGTCTAGGCAAAAACTTGATTCATTATTGTTGACTGGGATTGGGGTGGGTGGTGGTTCCATCCAGGCAACATTAAAGTGCTCCTGCCAGAGAACAGAGCTGGGGAGAGGCAAACAGGCAGGGCTCTGTTAGTGCAGACCCAAAAGATGCAGTGATAATGAGTGAGGCAACAGGATGTACTCTGGCAAGTTCAGATAAAGGACAGCCCCAAGTTTATATTCTGCCTTCTTTTTCAGGACATTTTATTTTTTAAAATTTACAAGAGAAATTTATTACAAAAGAGAGAAATAGTCAAAGTCTTTGCTAGAGAATATCATCACCAAGAGATTTACTATAACAAAACAATAAAGGGCAGTAATGCTGTTATCTCTTTGGATTAAGTTCTGATACTTTGTTTTGTGTGTTCTATAATTTATCTTAAGTTTAAAAATATGCCACAATCAACCTGGTGTGTGGTCTCTTGAGGTTTTTTTTTTTTTTTTTTTTTTCCAGCCTGAGGACTGGGCTGCTTTGAGATAGAGATATATAATGTGCTGCAGGTGAGTGACTGGTAGGGATTCCTGAGTGAGGAACATGGGTTGAGAGGACCACGGGTTGAGAGGACCACGGGTTGAGAGAACCACATTGATACTGTAGGCTGGAACCCTGGGAGATGCAAGATCCCAGCAGAATGGGATCATTCTGATTGTCTTCCAGGGCTGAATCTTCACTGAATTGAAGCCCTCTGAGTACCTAACTATATCTTCTCTGGCAGCTCCTGGGAGACCTGATTCTTCCTAAGCTTACACACAACAAGCTGCACTAATAGTCTAGAGTTACTCAGCCTGACAGCCATGTGCTGAAGAGCCTAGGATTACATTCTTAGGGTCATCTTTAGACATAGTATCAAACTGAAGCTGAATACCACCTTCCTAGACAGGTGTACAAACAAACACCTCTGGTCTTGGCACACAATTGTATCCTGCAGAAACCCACAGAGTAAATAGTGCCCTCATTATGGAAGCCAGGTCACTCAGGGATGGGCTTCCCATCTGTTATTTCTTTTCCCTTTTTCTCCTTGGATTTCATCCCAATTGGCTCTTCAATTAGTGCTGGGCCCAGGTCCAGCTCCTTGAATGGAGGAGCAAATCAAGACAAGTTAAGATGTTCTTCTATCCAGGTCTCCCCTTTACTTCAAGTTGCAGCTGGGCTAACTTTTTTTAGGAGCTATTTTCATTCTTCTTTTGATGTGATAAACTTCCCCAAGCAGGCAATTGCATCACAAATACCTGCTCAGCGAGCGTTAACTACCTCAAAAGGCCAGAGAAACATCAGCTGGTATTTCTTGTTTTGACTCTTATTTGGGGGCTTCTTCAATTTGGGCTTGCTTACTTACTTGCAGGGGGCACAAGGAAGGACAAGGGAAGCTGACTGGGGGGCTCATGAGTCAATAGAATTAGAGTCAGGCATTGTGCTAAGTCCTCAAGAGCCAAAAGAAGGCATAAAATAGTACGGATTTTAAAGATTATACTGATGGAGGAAGACTATGTATATAGAGTCCTGCAGTCAGAGTGGGAAATGAGTTGATTGATTTCATCTTGCAACATCATGTCTCTGGAATCATCAAGTCCAAGAATATAGTATGGTGGGAAATGGCCTGGTCAGGCTGCCCCTGCCTGGGCTCCAGGCATTAGCCCTTGTTCCCACTCCCAGTAGGAGAAAATAGCTCAATGGCTCCCAGTCAGGAGCTCTAGGGCAGCTGCCCAGATGGCTATCTAGTGTAACTGTGGGTCCTCTTTCATGATTTTTTTTCCAGTTAATAAATCAGAAAAAAATGGATAGTGGGAAGTTGCAGAGAAATTTGTTTTTTCCAGCACCTAGTCTCCAGTATGCCTAGAGTTGAGTTTCCTAGCAGCCCTGATAGGCTTTTTGATGGAATTTCATTCCAAATTTAGCTTCCTTAATTTAATTCCTTCTTTCCCTTGGCTCTTTCCTCTATCCACCTTAGAACCTTACAAGTTACTTCATTTGGTACTCACAATAACCTGGGAGGTAGGTAATATAATATGTAATGTGCTGTAGGTGAATAACTGGTAGGGATTCCTGAGTGAGAATTAGCATCTATAACTGATTGTAGGAACATTTAGATCAGTGGTCCTCAAACTTTTGTTCTCAATATCTTTACCCTGTTAAAAATGATTGAGGATCTGTCCAAAGAGTTTTTGTTTATGTGGTTTATAGTTATAAATATTGATCACATTAAAAATAAAAACTAATTATGAATTTGTAGACTCTCTGAAAGGATTTCAGAGATTCCCAGGATGCTCTGGACCAGACTTTGAGAACCACTGATTTAGATCATTAACATTTGAAGGGTGATTCTGTGATTTTTAGAGGAAATTGTCTTCCTTTCCGCGATCTCCCTCAAAAAACCTAGTCACTGTATATAGAATGAATTGAATCTTTCACAGTGGATCTCAAAATGATTAGTTGCAACAAGTTCTTACACTCTAAAGCCAGTATGAAAATCTGAGGCCATAAGAAAATGGAAGACTATTTGCTGATAGGACTCGTTGCCATCCACAAATTTTATTCAACTATAACTGGGCCTACTTTTGGCAATAAAAAGAATCGAAATTTCTAATCTTTGTCCAGATTTATTTCTATTCTACTGTAAAAGCAGGATTTTAGTCTTTAAATTATCCCACTTTCACTAAACTGACACTAAACTGACAATTACATTACAGAACTTTTAATTCTGGGCTACAAATGTTAGTGTCAATTAACTGAACAATCTAACTGATAATTAAGAATTTCTATGATTGATCTCTTAAAATATTTTCATAGGATAAAAAATATCCCAACAGCATCAGAAATTAAGCATGAATACAGTCCTGTGAGGTCATACTATCAACCTCAAAAGTAAGTATCTAATTCCACTTAATTTAACAATGACTATGTGTACTCCATGCTATAAATTATATTAATACATGTCACTAAAAGTTTCCAATAAACATGGCAAAAAAACAAAACAAAACTGGAAGTTAACTAGACATACAGAAAAAGAAATTTTCCTGGTTTCTCTCCATGGGAAGCGAAGTACCAAGGTTCTGATTCCATTGTGAACCTCAAACACAAGGACGCCTTTAGAACAGATGCCAAGGAGTATCCCAGTTTGAGACTTCTTTTCTGGGTGTACTCGATGAAAATGAACACCATACTCTGTCAGTCTTTGGCAGACCTATAAAAAAAAGCAATTAATTCTACAGGCATAAAAAAAAAAGTGAAAAAACAAAACCACAACATGAACAATAGACTCCAATCTAGTAAAGATATTGAGCTAATTAAATAAAATCACAATTCACCTTTCCATCTCCCCATCTCATCCCCATCGATTTCAACTCTATCCTTTTCATGTTGGACTTAAGATATGCCTATTCTTTTTATTAAGTCCATCAGGACTTAAATTCCATAATTAACCAACTTTCTTTTAGTTATACTTCCTCCTCATGTGTGACTTAAGAGAGACCTAGTACTCCCAGATGACACTATCGCCATGATCACATTTTTCAGCATTCTTTGTACCTCTGCTATCTCCTGACTCACAAGTCCCAGAAGAGGAGTAAGAATACCTCTTTTTCTCCATTGTTACTTTAGGTGACCTCTGTTTTCATTACCCAACAAATAGTTTTATGGTTGACTCTATACCAGGGGTCCTCAAAGTTTTTAAATAGGGGGCCAGTTTACTGTCCCTCAGACTGTTGGAGGGCCAGACTATAGAAAAACAAAAACTTTGTTTTGTGGGCCTTTAAATAAAGAAACTTCATAGCCCTGGGTAAGGGGGATAATCGTTCTCAGCTGCTGCATCTGGTCCGTGGGCCGTAGTTTGAGAACCCCTGCAGTCTATACAAATTTATCAACCAATTCAGACTTTAGTAACTATTATTCTATCTGGTACCAGGTAATTCATTTTCAATTTGTAAAGAATCCAGTGGCGGAGTTCTTCTTTTCCTCTACACCAGAGGCTCAAACATTATTACTTTCCAGTCCTTCAATCTAATCTAATGACTGACCTCTTCAATATTACTTTCCCTATTCACAGGAATCATCACAATCTTTATCTTGCTATTACAAAAGTTTTATTTCTTAGGCTCAATAACTGTTAAATTATGGAATTTTATTCTTGTTAAAATACTACCAGTCTCTAACCCTCTCTCAGCTATGGCATCATAAATTAGGAAAAAAACAAAACAAAACTAGGACATTAATCATGAGCTCACTTTTTCTCCTTTTCTCCAATTATCACAGAACTTTTTCAAAAGCTTCCATTCTCTCTTCCTTTAATCTAGTCTCTGATGGTGGACCTTTTTCTCTGCAAGGCCTCCCATGTAAACCCTTCATACTATCCTCTTATAATTTCTCCAAAACTTTACCCCTATGATCATTTCTTTGCTTCTAATATTTAAATCTCCCTATCAAATAGTTCCTCCTGTACTGCCTACAAAAATGTCCAAGTCTTTCTCATCCTTTAAAAAAAAAAAACTTTCATAAGATCCTACCATTCCCTCAAACTTTCATATAATTTCTCTTTGCAAGGGCAACCAAGACCCCAGAAAAAGCTATCTGTATTAAATGCCTCCACATCATCTCCTCCTCTTACTTACTTATAGACCCCTTGATACTGACAATCTAACTTCAGAACAAAACTAAAATTAATCTTTGTCAATTTACCAATGATATCTTAATTATTAATGCCAATGATTCTTCTAGTTTGTTTGTTTTTAAGCCAAATAAAGTGGCTTAAAATACCACTAGATTCTTTATTTCAAATGCCCTTGGTATCCAGCTTTTGATCAGTGTTGATGGTAATCATAGATAATAGAGGGCTAGCTAGGTGGATAAAGACTGAGATGGGGTGTTAACTGAACCAAGTAGGGTGAGTCTGGAAAGACATCAAGGTAGGTAGCTAGATTGCATTTTGCAAAGGAAAGGAGAATACCCTAAAGTCCCTTGGTTCTCCTGAGAAGCCCACAAGAAATTACTAGACTTGAAAAATTGGGAATTCTTTCTTAATTTAATTGAAATCTGCTTCTCAATTACCAGTTTTAATATATATTCACCATGGTCATAAATTATAACAAATAACCACTACAATATCTCTATTATCTTGATAGAGGTAAAATGAAACCTCTTTAACTATTTACACAGGATGGGGAAACTTGATTCTCTCCAAAGGCACTGAAGAGAAGGATGAAATACTTTTGGGTCCTGAGGAGCTAGTTCAAATAAAAACATGGAATGCTTTCTCCCCCTCTATTTTTGGAGGGTTGGAAGAGGACAACGACAAAACTCTTACAATGAATAGATCTTTTAGTTTTCTTAATAACTTGCCCATGGTCACACAACTAATAAATATTTCATGTACAAGTCTTCCCTATTACAAGTACAGAAACTTTCACTGACACACTATTTGTGTTGTTTACTCAATGTAAAATCTTTTCAGTGGTAGGATGAATATGGAGACCCGTAGAACTTACTATTTACATGAACCTTGGGGCCTAATATAGTTTGACTTACTTTTAAAAACTCCATTTCTGTTTCTTTTTCAGAAGCCCCTATGTAGGTACTGTGCAATTTAGGTAATTCTTCCTTCACATAAGATAAATCTAATCGCTCTGTCACTCTAGCAGGCAAGTAATGTTCCAGTCTAAAGTAAGACACACCATGAACCTATCAAAGAAAAAGAGACAGAGAAACACATTGATGTCAACTACCAAAATACATTAGAAGCTGTTTCCTTGAGCTGCTTACTTGAACCAATACAACATAAACTTCAAAAAGTCACAGACTTTGAAAAATTCTTTTTTTTTGATAAACAGTATTTTGTTTTTTCCAATTACATGCAAAGACAGTTTTCAACATTCATTTTTTTTCTTTTTTTTGCTGAGGCAATTGGGGTTAAGTGACTTGCCCAGGGTCACATAGCTAAGAAGTATTAAGTGTCTGAGGCCAAATTTGAACTCAGGTCCTCCTGACTTCAGGGCTGGTGCTCTATCTACTACGTCTCGCTGCCCCCACCCCCTCATTCATTTTTTATAAGATTATAAGTTTCAAATTTTTCTCCCTTCTTCCCACCCTCTCCTCCCAAGATAGCAAGCAATCAAATATAGATTATACATGAATAAACATGTTAAACATATCTCCACATTAATTATAAGGTGAAAGAAGAATTAGAACAAAGGAGAAAAAACCACTAGAAAAAAAAGCAAAAAACCAATTTTAAAAAGTGAAAATATTAAGTTTTGAAATGCATTCAGCCTCCATAGTTCTTTGTCTGGATACAGATAATATTTTCCATCACGGGTCTTTTGGAATTATCTTAGATTACTGTATTGCTAAGAAGAACCAAGTCTATCATAGTTGATCATCACACAATATTGCTATTTATTGTGTACAATAATTAATGACAAATGCTTGAAAGCTATATAATTATTCAATAATACAAGGCAGGACTAAAAGTAAAACAGAAATGGCCTCTGCTAATACATGAAGAAAGAAAATCCTACCTCTGGTTGGTAATCTCCATACTCTGCTTGAAGGGCCAAGGAGGCTAATAGTAAGGAAGTTTCATCATCACAGTGCATCCTCTCCTCCAAGATATCTTTACGCAGTTGGAGATAATATTGGTGACAGGTCAAAGCATGTCTGAGAAAAGAGAAATTTATGTTAGCTATTAATTCTAGAATCCTTGGATGATTTTGTCAACTAACAATTTGGTGAAACATTTTATACAACAAAATGAAATCTTTACAATTGATTCTTATAAAGATAATATTGGAAATTTGATCTAAGTTATCTGAGAAAATAAGAATTAGAAAGTTATAGAATTGCTATGACAATATGTTTTACATGATTGCACATATATAACCCATAACAAGTTGCTTACCATTTTAGGGAGAGGCAAGGGAAGAAGAGAGAGAGAAAATTTGGAACTCAAAATAAAAAAAAAAGAAAGTTACCGAGTTAAAAGAATTAGGAAGCTAAAAAAAAGAGTAAAAATCTTCTATGTACTTACTGTATTAGACTGACATCATCTAGGAAAAATTTAATTCGTAGAAATAAAATAAAATCTACAGTTGTTTTGTTCTTTTTCTTTGGTTCTTCTTTCCATCCCTCTGGGGCTACTTTAGTTAGTTTCAGATCAGGATCAACAAAGAAATACTCATTATCTAAAGAGGATGAGAAAACCATCCAGATCAAATATTAACACTTGATAATATCTTATTAGGACATAATACTCCTTTAAAATTTTTCCATTTTAACTTTTTCTTTTCTTTTTTTTTATGAATATTTTTTTTAAAGCTTTTTATATACAAAACATATGCATGGGTAATTTTTTAATACTGACCCTTGCAAAAACTTCTTTCAACTTTTCCCCTCCTTCCCTCCACCCTCTTCCCTAGATGGCAGGTAGTCCCATACATTTAATTTTTTATTTTCAACAACAAAGTCAATGTGAGGTTTCATTCCCAGCTGAAACTAGTTTAGCAATTTGCTTCTTATTCATATTATCACTAATAATTCAGTATCCCATGGATATAAGTATTACAATTGAAAACATCCGAAATAAAATTAATTTCCCTCCTTCTCAACTTCCCAGCTCACTCATCTTTAAAACTTGACTACTTCTGTGTAGGGAACTATAATTCTCTTAGTCCCTCATGTTTACAATATTAAGAATATATCTGGTTCTCCTCGCTTCCTTTCTCCCGATTTTTAATCAAGTTCCACTTTTTGTTAGTTTACATATCCACAATCTGTCACAATCTCAAGGTCAACACTCTAGTGTAATACCTTCCTATTTGGTCTTCATAAATCCAATTTTTCCTTTTTCCAATTCATCCTCAATAAAACTGCTAAATAAATTAACCTAAGGCACAGGTCTGACCTCAGTGGCTATTATTTCTTCTTAGATCAAGTACCAAAGACAGGGCTTGGTACTTAAAATTCTCCACAATCTGGATACCTATCCATACTTAATTCATGTAAGTCTTTGTTCATCTTGTGATCTAGGAAAATTATTCTTCTGGGCATTCCACCTCTTCTCTTGAAGTTTTTCTACAAGCATGTCCCCTAAACTTTACTTGAACTCCAATATGCTCAGCCTCTCAGGCTTCTTATATTTTAACAAGTTTCAAAACAATCTATTCCTTCATATTCCTCCTGATGCTCCCATGTCAGCCCAATTGTTACAGCTTCCTCCCTTCCCAAATAAACTTATATGTACTTGGTTGCAAATAAGCTGTTATTCTCCTAATTGGCTCTAGACTCTGAAGGGAAGGGATAAATTAATTTTCATCTTCATACTTCCCATAGTTCCAGCCCTGTGTCTGAAAGGATGTTGGTGCTTAATAAAGCTTGTAATTCAGCAATTATTCAGCAAACACCTATTGATCCAAAATGCTCAGGAGAGTTTTGGACAATTCTAATAATATTCTGTTTAAATTAAGAGATCACTAATATTTAAAGAATTAGATATCAATAAAATCATTAAAATTATAATGGATGTAATCTGGTATTTCTTCAGCTCCTTACTACATGGTAATTTGGTTTTTAAAACTACCAACTTATTCTGAATAAAGAGCACATGAGTACAAAATAAAACACACATATGTAAATCTGCAGCGTCAGAACTCATTTCTCCCTCCAGTTTACAAAAATTTTTATTATTGAAGTTGTTCTGCCTGTATGTATTTCCAACTGACCTTCCTTTATACCTTCAAGAAATTTTGGGGAAAGTAGTTTATGAACCTTAAAATCCTAGGTACATGTGAGGGGCTCTAAATTTTTTTGATTTTGTTGGTATAGAGGACTCCCCATGTAGGAACTCCCTTCCCTAATACAGACCAGGAATTCTTTTGTGACAGAAAATTTAAATGAGAGGCCCTTGGTCATATAACTAGTGTTAGAAAGAGGATGTAAATTCAGGTGTTCCTGGATATCTACCATTTATCAGTGAAGTCAACTTAAAGCATATACGAACATTCTCTGCCCTATATTAACAAGACTAGGTAAACTCGATGATGTGGTCCTGGCAACGTAACATATGCATAATCTTAATTTCTGCTCTCTTACCTGTAGGCACAAACTTGCTTTTGGTTCTTGGAATTTAATCTCAGTCAATCAATAAGCATTTAAGTGCCTATTATGTGCATGGTTTTCCACTAAACCCAGAAGATGAAAAAAAAGGAAAGGGAGAGTCCCTGTGTCCAGGAATTTAGTTTAATGGGAAAAAAACTAAAAATAAGGACTGTAGAAAGTAGAATTTCACCTGGGTCTTAAAGGAAGCCAGGATAGTCAGGAGGTGGAGATATGAGGAAGCAGAGTTTCCTAGGAGAGAGGGAAAGCCAGAAAAAAAGTCAAAAACCAAGAGGAAGCTCTTGTTTGAAGAAAAGCAAGGCCAGTTTCACTGGAACAAAGAGTAAATGGAAGAGTGTAAGCAATATGAAGGCTGGAAGGTCAACGAGGGGGAGTTAGTTTATGAAGGGCTCTGAATAACAAACAGAAGATTCTGTATTTTATCCTGGAGGTAAGAAGCCACTAGAGTTTATTGGTCAGGTATTGAAACAGAATATCAAGCCCAGAATCAGGATGATTCATTTTTCTGATGTCAAATTTGGACATAATGAGTTTAAGATGTCTTTAGGATATCTATTTGGAGATATCTAATAGGGAGGTGGAGATGGAGTTAGCCGATAAGCTATGGTTTAAGTAGATTTGAGAATCATGATCACAGAGAGGATAATTACATCCATGGGAACTGATGAGATCACCAATTAAAGTAGTATAGAGGAAAAAGAGAATCCAGATCAGAATCCTGTGAGATAGCCAGGATTAATGGGAATGACCTAGATAAAGATCCATCAAAGGAGACTAATAAAGAACAGTTAAAAAGGCAGGAAAATCAAGAGAGAGAGAGAGAAGTGTCTCAAAAATCTAGAGAAGAGAGAATATTAAGAAAAGTGTGATCGAGAATGACCACAGCTACAGAAAGGTCGAAGAAAGATGGGGACTGAGAAAAAGTCATGAGATTCCTTAAGTAAAAGATTAAAACCCTATTTTAAGTAAAATTGTCCTTATATATTTAACTTATTTCTATTGGAATATGGGTAAGGCATGGCAGTAGTTATAAGTACCCAACATTGTCAAAATTTCCCAATGTGGACAATGTGAAAATGTAGATATTTTCTGCACTCTCCCGAAAACTTGCAAAACTTTTTTGTACCTTTAAGGCTGGCTAAGGCAAACAAGTGATGTTCCACCAAACCAATATGAGCCACAACCATATCAAATACATCTCTACAGAGAGTTTTGACATCACAGGTCAGCTCCAATCGCTGTCCACTCAGAAGCATGATGTTTATTTTTCTCCGAGTATCCTCATTCTTCCCTTTCTTGGTCTGCAGTTGGAAGAACATAACATTGTTTAAGGAAAACAATATCAGAACTATATAGTCATATGGCTTTTGAAGTTTTTTTCTTGGATTAATTGTATTTGTTATTACTTACAAGGATAGATCGGGGCAGATCCAAAGATATAAATGGTTCAACTGTCATCTTCACAAATTCAGGTCCAAAGAAATTCTGTAAATCATATAGATCAAGTCATGTCAACAAGTATTTATTCAGCAGTGAGCAACAGAGCAACAAATGATGTTCTGTCAAAGGGCATAGGAATAATATTGATAATTTATGCTCAAGCATATTGTTTGTCATGTGAAGTTCACTGTCTTCCAATATGTATACTATTAGCATTTCTCATAATGGTTCCTGACACTAGCAAAGAAACTTACTTTAAAAATATTTTTAATATAAAATCAAAATTTGATGAAAATTTATTTTCCTTACATTCTACATCTAATTTTTAAGTTGTACATGAAACAAATCATAAGGAATTAATCACAGCTAATTCTGAATTTTGCTCACAAAGCAACCCCATGAAAATTTATGAACACTCTTAGAGATACATAGAAGAAATATTTCCAGCTTTTTAATATGTTGAGTGTCCAAATAATCTAATATTTACAAATGAAATATCTTTTTTTCATTTTTAATTCCAAATTTTATCTCTCTACCACCTTCCAATTTCATTTTTTAGAAAGGGAAAGATGTCTGTATAATCTAATACTTTATTAAGGGATACACTAAAAAGAAATTTTATGAACTTTATTAAACAGTTAAGAGATGAAAACTTCAATTAAAGTGAATTTCAACAAGCTAGATTATTCTAGAGTATAAAACAAAGTATAAAATTGGAGGCAAGATGGCATAGTAAAGACAGGAACCTGCCCAACCTCTCCCAGAAACTGCTCCAAATTCCTTTAAATAATGACTTTAAACATCCAAAGATGGAATATATAACATGTTCCAGCTGAAGATAATTTAGGTCAGCAGAAAATGTATATGACAAAAAGGTGAGAGTCCAGCCTGCATCTGGTGCAGGCTGGGTCAATGCAGCTCTGCTCTGGCCCTATGCCAGCAAAGGAGGAACAGGTCTAAAGATCCCTGAATCAGCAGCATTACTGGTGCTTCCAGACCACTTAGCCTAGAGACACCAAAGAGAAGCGACTTGGAAGGTCAACAGAAAAGGTTTGTGGCAACAGAGTGGAAGTCCACACACATCCCAGCACAGGCTAGCTCAGCCTTGGCCCTGGCCTTGACCCCAGTGCCAGCAAAGCAGGACAGTTGTTTTAGCACACTAGAGCTTACAGATACAGTAGGAGAGGAACATCTTTAAGTTCCAGGGCAGAAAAGAGTGCTTGTGGTCAGATCTCTGAAAACAGCTGCACAAAATCCCTAAAGCTTGGAACAGTGCATCCTCTACTCTAGAACCAGAGCTCTCCTTTAACAAACAGTTAGAAGTTGAGTAACATGCTAAAAAAATGAGCAGATTACAGAAAGTTTCTGATTTTAAAATTACTATGGTGACAAGAAAGATCAAAACACACTCAGAAGATTACAAAGTTAAAGCTCCTACAACCAAAGCCTTCAAGAAAAAATAAGGATTGGGCTCAGGTCATGAAAGAGCTCAAAAAGGATTTTGAAAGTCAATTAAGAGAGATAGAGGAAAATTTAGTGAAAGAAAGAGTGGTACAAAGGAAATAAAAAGGGTAATGAGGAGAAGAATACCTTAAAAAGCAAAATTGGCAAATGGGAAAGAAGGTACAAAATCTCACTGAGGAAAATAATTCCTTAAAAATTAGAATTAAGCAGATGGAAGGTAATGACTTTATGAGAAATCAAGAAACAATAAAGAAAAATTTTAAAAATAAGAAAAAATGTGAACTATCTTGTTGGAAAAACAAGTGACCTGGAAATAGATCTAGAAGGGATAATTTAAAAATTGATGATCTACTTGAAAGTCATGATCAAAAAGAGTTTAGACAAAAATCTTTCAAGAAATTATCAAGGAAAGCTGTGCTGATATTGTAGAATCAGAGGGTAAAATAGAAATGAAAAGAATCCACCAATCACTTCCTAAAAAAGAGCCCAAGATGAAAACTCCTAGGAATATTATAGTCAAATTCTGGAATAGGAAACAAAACTGAAGTTTACCAATTATAGAAGAGGTAGAAAAAATTATGGACTATTACTATGAGATAAAAAATGACTATAATGAATAGAGAAACATGGGAACACTTAAATGATCTTAATTTACAGAGTAAATTAAGCAGAACTAGGAAAAATACACAAAATGATTATAATAATGACCATTGAAAGAACAAAAAAACTTTCACGAACCTGAACATCAAGTAATTATAATCAACAGAGTTTATCCTGAAAAAGAGTCAAGAAAGTATACCTCTTTATCTTACTTTCACTGGTAGGGAAAACATAAAGGAATGAGCATGGGTAAACATCGTGATCCACTTCTTAGGTTATTTTATCTACAAGTACATGTTTTGTTGCATGTAACACTATAATATTGATTAAATAACCAAAACCAAAACCAAAAATTACACAACAAACTAATGATTTATTAATTTCTTCTGTAAAATAAAGTTTTAAAATATATTTTGATACCATTTATACTTCCCTTCTTTTCTCTCTCCCAAAACAAGCTCTTATATCAAAACATAAAAAGAAAAAAGACTCAGCAAAATTAACATGTACCTGTTGGATAACATAATATATTCCATGCACCTAGTCCTCTACCTTTATAAAGCAGCAAGGAGGTAAATTGTATTTTCCCTGGGGGGGTGGGGGGGGGGAGAGGGCAGATTGAATGTTACATTTTACAACATTCACTTTCCAAATCCTTTCCATCTCCACTGCTCTAGTCACAAGAAAGCAAAATTTCTTTAAATTTATCACAACTTGTTTAGCCATTCCCCATCTGATGGATATCTACTTTGATTCTTCTACAAAAAAAGTGATGCTATAAATATTCTGGTAAATATGAGTTGTTTTTTTTTTTTTTTTTGTTTTTGTTTTTTGCCACTGACCTTTTTGAGTTATATCAGTTTAAAACAACATGGTACTCACTCTGGCACTTTGCCTCTTCCCACCTGAACCTGAACTCATATGGGATCTTGGGCTCTGATAGATGAGCTTTAACCTTATCTTGCCCAGAACTACATCACCAAACCACTTTTAGACAGTTCAGAATCATGCTATGGCATGTGAATACTTGGCTGATTTACTTGTTTTTTTTTTTTTTTTTGTTGTTGTTGTTTGTTTATATCCCAAGAGTGCTTGACATATCATAAGCAAATAATAAATGTTTTCTTTAAAAATTCATCCATTCATTTATTCTTGTCTAAAATAATGGACTCTCTGGGTCAAAGAATTTGGACACATCAGTTACTTTCTTTGTATTAATTCTTTTTTTTATTGTTGTTCCAATTAAAGTTTAATTTTTAAAAAATTGATACCTTATAAAAAAAAGGCTTTTTTTTCCCCTTGAGACCAGTTTTGAACTCAGGTCCTCCTGACTTCAGAGCTGATGCTCTATCCACTGTGCCACCTAGCTGCCCCTAAAAATAGCATTTTACTTTCGAAATGCATGCAAAGATAGTTTTCAACATTCACCTTTGCAAAACCTTGTGTTCCAAATTTTTCTCCCTCCCTACTTCCATCTTCTCCCCTAGACAGTAATATGTTAAACGTGCAATTCTTCTTCTTTGTATAATTCTAACCTGCTTTACAGAATATTTTGATACACCTGTAATTTCAAGACCAGGGGGAAAGGGAAAAGGTCACGGAATCAAAAGGATAATAGATACAAATAGAAACCTGAATGAAGACTTAAGAACTGGTTGTACTGATGTACAAAAGAGCAGAGTTAGGAATTGAAGTTACTTCTCAAAACGGCTTGTGAAGAAATTCAAGAGCAGCTTGATGAAATTAACCTTATGAACGAGAGGAACTGACTGGGAGGCTTGCTTAGTGTAAGCAAAAATATCTTCGTTAACATTACCTATCCCCTGAATTTGAATATTTATATGAAATAATATTATGCTTTACATTATTTTCCAAAAATGATCTTTTACAAAACCACTATTGTTCTCTAGCTAGTTCAGCTTTTCCAGAAACATTTAAAGTATATTAAAAAATGTAAAATAATATGGTCTTAATTATTATTAACCTTTGGTAATAGGGCAATGAAGACTACAAACACAGAAGCAGATTCAATTTTCATGTCAGTAAGTATTTCTTCACATATACATTTTTTAAAAAAGTAATGGGCTACCATGTGTTATGGTTTAATTCAAGAGATCTTCAAGACAAGGTTGGAAATGCCCACAACTTGAGAATATTAGAGTAGATCATGTTCGGACATAGGTTGGATCAGATAGTCTTGGAAATTCCTTAAAATTCTGTGATTAAAAGTTGTTTTTTGAAAACTATAATTTTTTTAATGAAATGATCAAATTAAATCTTAATAGAGAATAATAAGCACTTTTTTTTTCTGTAAGTATAACATATTTAAGATTCAAAACTTTGAATCTTATGGTTGTCCCTACCATCAGCTTGTTGCATGTAACACTATAATATTGATTAAATAACCAAAACCAAAAATCACACAAAAACAAATTAATGATTTATTAATTTCTTCTGTAAAATAAAGTTTTAACATATATTTTGATACCATTTATACTTCCCTTCTTTTTTCTCTCCCAAAGCAAAATTAACATGTACTATTGGATAATGTAATATATTCCATGCACCTAGTCCTCTACCTTTATAAAGCAGCTATCTTTATAAAGGCTATGGCCTATTGGCATATCTTTTGATAACTCAACATCACTGCCATGATAAATCTTTGGATTAGGACTTTGTATTATTTTTTTTTTGCCCAGAAAAAAGAAAGCTTTACTCAGATAGCTGAGTTGTAACAAAGATGGTGCAATGGGTGCAAGAGAAAAGAGACTAAAAACAATGAAAAAGGAATTGGTGCTAAAATCTTCTCTTTAAACTTTCTCATTCTTTAATATTCAAAGCCAGTAGGGTGGTATAGGCCAAACAGGGCTTGGTCCAAGGAAAGACTGATTTTAGCTGGAAGCCAGAATGAGAAAAGAAATAGGTCTAGCTATGAAAGCAAATACAAGAAATAGCATTCAGGTCAACTATAAACTAAAAGCAGGGTTAATATTGCTCACTCCCTGGAGGATTGAGGATTTTCAGAATTTTATTATTTTTCTTTCTTCTATTTGCTATTTAGTCTATTCAACTGTATGGTCTGGGAATTTATATTCAACTCTACATATTATATACAAGTATACACATACATACTATGCACTATACATACTATATATAACTATGTACAACATACTATAGTATGGAATGGAACACAAGCCATAACTTGAATTGAAACTGACACAAAACTCTTAACTCTATGTTTAAGTTTATCAGTAAACTAACACCATGCCTTTGGAAAAACAGAAAGAATAAAAGAGGATGGTTTCCCAATGAAAAAATAAAACTGAACAGAGTAGAATCAAGGAAAAACAAAATGAAATAAACGGAAAAATAATTTAGTTATTATTTGTGGAAAGGTTATTAGGAAAAATTTTATATGCAAAATATCTTCACAGTTCAATTTTTTTTCCTCTTAATGTTATTTCTCCTGAAAAGTAGTACAATGAAAGTATTGCATTTCATTCATCCTAATCATCCTTTGGCTTGATATACTAATTAAAAATATAAATGCTTTCTTCCTTTTACATTTTAAAATGGTATGCATCCAAAGCCGATTTACTTCTGGGAAAGTCATTCATATATTATCTCAATCTAAATGTAGACCTCATGTCTAAAATTATATGTACTTAGGAAAAAAAAACATATAATATGATTTAAAAATATAATAAATTCCACACAAGTCATATTTAAAAACAATTATGGTTTGCAAATAGATCAACATGATAAATTATCTGGTCAAAGAATGTTTTTGTCTAGCTGGAAAACTTATGGGATTTTAATAAGACAGTTAAGATATATCCTTTGAGAGACAGTATAGCATTCCTGAGTCAGACATGGTGGAACTTAAAATTTAGAAGACTGGTATTCCAGCCACAGACAGTGGGCACTTAGCCTCTCAGTATCCTAGGCAACCAGGGGGCCAGGGAATTGACAGGCCAAAGTTTATTATTAATGATTTTGGATATGTTTAGTTGTGGAAAAGAATATGAGAAGTAATAGAAAATAGGCCTAGGTCTCCCATGGAATGCTTCTGACATTATGTAAACAGTGCAAAAGTTAAAATATCTTGACCACTGTCCTTAAAGAGATTTAACCTTTTCAAGGAAGATAAATATACCAAATCAATGATTCTTATTAATAATTTTTTTTTGATAGCCACAGTTCTATATTCCATTTAGCTTGACTGTATCATCTTCACATGGAAGCTTAGTAAGTAAGATTGCTGGCTGTGCTCTGAAAAAGAAGGACCTAAAAAGATGTTATGTAGAGAGTTTAGCAATTAAAAAAAAAAAACAAAAAAAACACACATTGGATTTTGTTGAGCACTGTTTACTACATACCTTTGTAAGGAAAAGGAGTTAAGCATTTATGTAACTTCTACAATGTGCTAGGTACTATGCTAAGCATTTACAAATATCATCTCATGTGCTCCTCACAACAATCCTACAAAAGAGGTGCTAGCACTTTATCCATTGCATCACCTAACTGTTCCTTTTAAAAATGTTGTAACTAACTTTAAAATGACTATACCTAAAGTCAGTTTTGTCTAAAAGTTCCTTAATATACCTTTGAAAAAAGAAACATTTACAAGATGTGTCAACCCTTGGCAAGTCACTTAACTCCAATGCCTAGAAATAAAAGAAACATTTCCTCCACACAAAGTCTCCTATGATTGTTCCAATCAAGCTTTGGCAGCTCCTAAACCAAGCCAGATAGGCTTAATGTATTTGTTATTTATGGATTAACCTGGCTCAATCTGGAAAGGTATACCAAAAGGGGACTGGTAGTCATTTTGCTTGACCATGGTGATCCATGAACTCAAAATGACCCTCCATTCTTGTAGTAATACGATGGGGGAAAGCCAAAGGATAGTAAGAATCATATAGTTCATAGTCTATAAAAAAATTTCTTCTATTCTTGACATACTTTGTTCAAAAAGCAATGAGCTGATGGTAAAGAAGAAGCAATGAACAGTGTCCACCAATTGGGGAATACCTGAACAAATCATAATATGTGAATATAATATAATTTTGTTATGTCTTAATGATTGAAGGAACAATTTCAGAGAAACCTGGGGAGACATATAAGCTAATGCAGTTGATGAACACAACTCAAACTGTTTATAGAATAACAACAACACAGTAAAGAAAAACAACTTGGAAAAACTTAAGAACTTTAATCAGTGTGATAGCCAACCTCAACTTTAGTAGACCTATGTGACCCTAAGAAAGTAGCTTTCCCTACAGGGTTCTAATTCTTCATCTATAAGCACATTATCCTTCTGACCTTCTGACAAAGAGGTGATGGACTCTGGATATACGATGAAACATACATGGTATTTAAATACAGTCAATGCAGGAATATATTTTGTTTTCATGTATATTTGTTACAATGATTTTGCTTTTCTTTATTCTTCAATGAATGGTGGGCTAAAAGGAAAAAAAAAATTTTGCTAATTAAAAAACATAATGACTAATAACCTGATATACTCGTTACATACTAATGGACTAAATCACATATGACATAAGAAAAGATTTAGTTAAATATAAAATGCTCATAGGCTTTCGGTGGAAAGACAAATAAAAGTTTTGGTGAAATTGGCTTCATGTGATAGTCACATTGTTATTTTGCCTTAGTGTGGTCATAAGAAATGTAAGCAAACAAACCACCATGAAAATAATTGCACAGCTTATGTGTCATCCACCATAGTAGATTAAATACTAAAGAATTTCTGAGCAATTCAAAAGGTCTTCCAAGTTAAGGAAACATATTTTGAGACAAAGTAACTTAACTGCAAAAGTAACTTAGGGGTGAAAATGATTGGAAAATATGGGTTTGGGATCAAGAAATGAAAAATACCAAAGGCTTATAGACTGCTCAGAAGCCTTTTGCTTATATATTTTAAATATTTTCTTTAAGAAGAGTTAACAGTTTCTGGATTTAATTAAACCAAATATCAGTTAATTGAGCTGACTGAAGCTTAATGGAAAGGAAAAGGAAAGAAAACTTGCTAAAATGTAGCCAATTTTAGAAATAGCTCCTTTTCTGTATTCAGATCAATTGATTAGAAAAGAGCTTGTTTAAAATGCCAACTAACAATATGGTACAGTAAGGAATAAATTGTTGTAGCTCTCCCAAATTTACCTTCAAAGAACTGTAAAACAGCACCCCCAAAAAATCCTGGAATAGCAGAACCAACAAAAAAGATGGAGTGAAACAATCTTTTAGCCAAGAAATGCAAGAAAAGTTTGTCTCACTCAGATAAAAGGGGAACACAACCCAGCACAGGAAGCATCCCAACATGCCAGGAACAAGCCCCACCTCAGCAACCTATCATATCTTGAGTCCCAGTCCTGTGAAGCAGGCGAATGTCAACACCAGGACCTACCACATACTTCAGCATAGCCAGGGAAGGAGAAGACTCCAGCTCCTAAAACTCCAGGGTGCTTCAGCATAATCCCAGGCAAACAGATAGATGTCAACTCTATGAGTGGCTAAGCAAACAGGTACCAATGCTGGGCACACTCCACATGTCCCAGAGAGCCCCCAGCAGTCAGACTACCATGTACTTCAGTGAAATGCAGAAACACCCCACTGATCTCAGCACATACTGGGCGCCAGCACTAGGACCCTGATTCAGCACCAGGTAAACTGCCTACCTCCTATTACATCTATCAGCCACCATCCACCTCAGGTCTCAGGTCAACATCAGTGCAGCATCAGCTAAATAATCAGGGGCTACAGACCCTGATACAAGAACCCTGAAAGAGTTCCAGCAAAGCTCAAATAAAAAAAAAAAAACTAAAAGGAAACAGGTTAAAAAAGATGAGCAAAAAACAACAAAAAAAGACTCAACTATAAAAAGTTATTATATGATTATACATGTATAACCTATATCAGATTGCTTGCTGTCTTGGGAGAGGGGAAGAAAAAGAGAAAAGAAGAAAAAATTTGGAACTCAGACTTACAAAAATTAATTTTGGAAATTAACTTTACATGTAATTAGAAAAATGACATAATGTCAAGGAAAAAGAAAAGTTTCTATAGCGATAGGAAAAGATTAAGACAAAAAACCAAAAGAATAAGAACCCACTGTCAAAATACCAATGG
The DNA here is from genome assembly GCF_902635505.1 of Sarcophilus harrisii. Taxonomy (NCBI): domain Eukaryota; kingdom Metazoa; phylum Chordata; class Mammalia; order Dasyuromorphia; family Dasyuridae; genus Sarcophilus; species Sarcophilus harrisii. The sequence continues at coordinate 150,320,981 of NC_045431.1, forward strand.
ATAAAACTCCAAAGAAGAACAGGAAATGATCTCAAGCCCAGAAAAATCTCATGGAAGAATTCAAAAAGGAGCTTACAAATCATATAAGAGATGTAGAAAAAGAATTAAGGAAACAAATGAGAATGATGCAAGAAAATTATGAAAAAAATTGACAGTTTGGGAAAAGAAAACAACTCCTTAAAAAGTAGGACTGGCCAAGTGGAAAAGGGGATAACAAAATCTACTGAAGAAAAAACTCCTTAAAAAGCACAAGTAGCCAAATGGAAAAGGAAGTATATAAGTTAACTAAGGAAAATAACTCCCTAAAAGTTAAAAGTTAAAATCAGGCAAGTCAGAGCTAATAACTCTATGAGATACCAAGAATTAATCCTAATAACTCTATGAGAAACAAGAATTAATCCAATAAATTCAAAAGAATGAAAAAATAGAAGAAAATATAAAATACTTCATGGGGAAAACAAGTGAACTGGAAAAGAGATCCAGGAGAGGCAAGGTTAGAATCACCAAAGTATCTGAAAGCTGTTATCAAAAGAAGACCTGGACAGCATCTTTCAAGAAAATATCAAGGAAAACCAAACCAAACTGATATTCTGGAACCAGAAGGCAAAACAGGCATTGAAAGAATGTACTGATCACTTCAGGAAAGAGATAAAATTCCAAAATACCACAAGAAATCACAAACAGCTCCATATTCCGTGCATAGAGATTAAGAACACAATAATTATTATCCAAGAGTTAAAATGAACAGGGAGATAAGATTGATGTTAATTGACAATGATAGTTTGTATTTTAGTAGTGGGGAAAACATCAGTGATCAGTTATGGCAGCAACTAAGTTACTATATCTTTATCTTTAAAAGAATAAAAGAACCTTGAGGTTTCTCATGTTAAAAGTAAACAGCATTCAGAGACACTTAGAATTAAATATTTTGATTTAAAAAGAAATCAAATTCAGAACCTACATTTTAGCAGTAATCAGTAAGATTACAATTCTCCTTTTCTGGAACTAAAATGGCAAATAAGAGCTTGTGGGTACTTGTAGAAAGAAGCTCTAAAAAGGTCCTATTTTATCTGGCCATCATCTTTAAGAGTAAGCAATTCTATCTTAGGAATCAATTTACCCTTAGTTTTCTTTGGGTCATAGCAGTTTCCAATGCCATTTCTCGCAGGGGATCTCTGGTGACATCAAGCATGGATGCTTTGATGGTATCTCCTGGATAGAGGCTCAATCGAGACTGTCGAAGAGCCATCCTAGTTTGTAGCTGCATCAATTCTTCTTCTTGACGTTTCAGCATAATCTCTTGACTAATCAAGTTGCCGTCAAATGATTTTTCATATTGTCTGCTGCATTGAAGAGAAAGGAAAGTGTTTTAACATAAAACCATTAAGACAAATTCAGAAAAGCACTATCTTATAGACTAATAAAAAAATAAAATAATAATAAAAAAAAAATACCTTCAAATTCACCATCTCCCCTCCCATCAAATGTTGACATTCACACTGCTAGTTATAAACAAATATATAGCTAAAATGAGGGGCTAAAAGAAAATCAATTACATTTGAGCTGAACTAAAAGAAGCAGGCAGCAACCATTTCAGATAAGGTTATAGCAAATAATGTAATAAATTAGCAGGAGAATTATATTAAGCATAAGCTTAAAAGCATCATATATAATAAATCAATATCAACAGAAGTAGCAGGATATGTAAATTAAAAAAAAAAGATAATCAAGTTAGGAGGAGAAAAAGATAATAAAGTTAGAATAGAGGAAGACCTTAATGTATTCCTTTCAGATCCAGACAAATCTACCCAAAAATAAACAAGAAAGATGTTATAGGCCTAAGACAAATTTTATTAGTTATACTGAATAAGAGACCTTTAAGAGACAAAGTAACATAATTCTAAGCAAACTGTAGTTCAAAGGACAAATTATGAAAACAACAGAAAGTTTATTATAAAAACAATGAAAATAATGAGTCAGCATACCAAATACTTTTAAAATCTGGGTAAAGTATTTGTTAGGGGAAAAATTTAATCTCTAAATGCTCTTAAGAAAGAAGAAAATAAATCAATAAATTGAGCCCACAAATTAAAAAATTACCAAAAAATTTTAATTAAACAGAAATCTTAAAAACTGAAGAGATTAATGAAACTTAAAGCAAAGTGACCATTAAATGGATAAATAAAAGTAGGAGGGGTTTTTTTTTTGGGGGGGAAGCAGGGGACAAATAAAATAAACAGCTAACAAATTTAATTTTTTAAGAGAAGAAAAGCAAATTATTCATATCTAAAATGAAAAAGAACTTGAATTATTAAAAACTATTTTGTTCAATTCTATGGGAGGAAATGATAATGTACAGAAAAAAATTTAAATTATAAGAAATAGACTACTTAAATAAACAAATATCAGAAAAATAAAATTAATAAGCTACATATATACTCCCAAAAGAAAGGTAGCAGGGAATTCCAGGATTAGAGGTATTTGCAAATGAATTATATTCAGCACTCAAAGAACAACTTATTTCAATGTATAAACTATTCGCAATAAAAAGAGAGAAGGTGGTGTTCCAGTCTCTTTCTACAATGCAGATATGATCTTTATAATTAAATCAGAGACAACTAAGAGAAAGAAAATTTCTGGTATCATTAATAGATAATGATATAAAATTTTAAATAAAATGTTAGTAAATGGCCCCAAACATCATATTATTGGGTTGGGTTTATACCAGTAATAGAGGATTGGCTCAATATAAGATTTAAAATTAATAAATCATGTTAATGATAAATAATAAAAAAAATAGGATTACTTCAATGATGCTGAAAAGGCATCCATTTTCTATTTAAAAATGTAGAAAATATAGTAGCAATTGGAGTTTTTCTTAATAGAATAAATAATTATCTCTCTGAACCCAGACACAAACATAGGCAATAAAAGTCTCTAATTTTTATCCATTACACATTATCTAATTTTATTCATGTACACTCTTCAGAACATAATCCATTCTAATCTGCAGTTTCTGAAGGGCAAAGAATAGTCTTAAGCTGTTCAAATTTCCTTTCCCTTCTATTTTATTTCTATGCTCACAGAATTTGTCCTTTCTTTTTAATAGGAATTGCTTTTTTGTAAGGCAATTGATGTTAAGTGACTTGCTTAGAGGTCACACAGTATTACATGTCTGAGGAAATGTGTCTTATAGGAGTTTATGTTTATATCTTAGATTTTGTTGCAGTTTTATTGGTTTTTATTCCTTTCTGGATGTATTTTTTTGATTAGTACTTTGTTTACTGAGATCAGGGAAAAGCAAGAATGCTCATTACTGTGACATATAACAGTAAGACAAGAAAGAGAAATTATAGAAATAAGTATAGATAAAAAGAAAATAGTTATTTTTTAAAGATGATTTGATGATTTACTTAGGAAACTCTAAAAGTTAATAACATTTTAAAAGAAACAATAAATTCAAAATTATAGGATATGAAATGAATCCAAATACATCATCAATATATCTTAGTAACAAAACAGCAGAAAAAATTACAAAGAAAAATTCTATTTAAAATAACTATAGACACTATAAAATATTTGGGAGAATATCTACCAAGAACCTTAAAGTATATTAATCTAAATTTTTAAAAATCACTTTACAGAAATACAAACTGATCCAAAATACTGAAAAAACTTTTTTAAATCATAAAAATTTCTTCCAGTAGCCTATCCTCTCTCCTCTCAAAAAGCATTCCTTACAACAATTAATATTTCTAAGTCACTTTATATAACAATATTTTTTTAAAAAGAAAAGAATCAGCAAAACTTAAAAAAATTAATAGACAATATTTATTTAATGCCTATTATAGTACCAGGTGCTGTTCTAAGCACTAGAGAAAAAGAAAGACAGTTTTCATCCTTAAGGAGTTTACAATCTAATGTGGGGTAGACATACACACAAAAAGGCCCTAAGTGGAGGAGGTAAGACAGAAAGCATGCAGCTTGGAAGCAAGATGGAGAAGTGAAAGAAGTCTAAAAAAAAGAAGTGCAGTGAGGTGGGCAATAAGGAGTTGTCTAAGGACATATGACAAATAATTCAAAAAAAATTCTGAATGATCAGAATTATTATTTCCATGAATCTCCCATATAAGCAAAGGAGTGAAGTAAAGGTGCTTTTCATTTGTATTTTGGGGGTAAAGTTGTTTTGTGATGGTCTATGTCTTTCATTTGTGCTGCCTCAATCACTTACTATTTTTATTGTGTCTGAAAAATGTATTTACTATTTCTATCTTTATTTATTTGCATTATTTCTGGGCATGATCAGGTTTTAAAAACAGTTCAATATAGTACTAAAAAACACATATATTGTTGAGCAGTACTACTTAGTGGATGCCAGAAGTCTTTTAGTTATAGTTTCTTCAGCAGTCTGAAGATTATTTTAATGCTCTTTATGTCATCTTGTAATTTGGTTAATTTAGATACTAAGACTTTTGCAGTATGTAAGTTTAATATGAATGTTATTTTATTGTCTATGGTTTCTTTCAGTATAATGTAATTTCTTTGTTTATCTTTTTGTGTTGTCCATTTTTGTCTCTGCTTTGTCTGATAACATGATTTCAATTGCTGTTTTTTTATTGGATTCACCATACAGACATCAAATTTTGCTCAAGCCTCACATTATTGAGTACATCTTTGCTTTTTAGTTATGTTCCTTAAAAGCAATACATTATGAGATTTTGGGTTCTTATCCAATCTTACTGTTTCATTTTATTGAGTTTTACTCATTTATATTTAAATTTCAGGTATATAATTTTCTCCACTTTCTCTAATTTTGTTTTTCTGAGCTAAGATTTTATCATTTCTGTTCTTTCTTTGTAAAAACAAACAAATCAGTATTTTGTCTTCTCAATTATTTTTTGTTACTCTAAGGCAAACATTCACAAAGACTGTTACCACTTCACCCTCAAGCCCCCATTTTCACTAATATACTTTTTATAGGTCTGTTTAACTTATTAATTCCTCTTCTTCGCCCCTCCACCCCCCCATCTAGCTGTCCAATTCTTGCTTTTTTTCCATCTCAGTTAAGTAGTCAAGCAAAATCCGGCTTCTCCCTTTTCAACTTGTTTTTGTTACTTTTTTCTTTCATTTTCAGTATCCTTTTTTTGCTGAGGCAGTTGGGGTATAGATAAGATAGAGGGAATGGTCTCTTTAAGCCAGGGGCAGCAAACTAAAGCTAACTTACTGATCAGATGTAGCCCTTTGCTTATTTTTGCATGGCAGATCAGTTAAAATGATTTTTACATTTCTATTTTGTTCCCTGGGGTATAGTCTGCCAATTCTTCCTTTAAACAACAAATCCCTATCAATTACACCCTCATCTCTTTTATATACTTGTCTTCTCCAATGGAAAGGTCTTTCAGTGGGACCTATTTCCACCACTAATGAGATTTCCCTCTTTATTTCTTCTGTTTCCATTCCTTTATCACTTTATTGATTCTGTTGGCTGCCTTCTTCCAGAAACTATAAGAATTATTTTTTCTTCATTATTTAGCATTGACTCGATCTATCACATATTCTTCTCTCATTCTGTAGTTTAGTTTCCTCCAAGCTCCCAAATCCTAATTTTCTTATAGGCAGAGTGTTGTGAAGTTTAATCCATGATGTTTCATGTTGGTTCCTCCACCATTAGTACTTTTACTTATGTAATACTTTTACCCTCTTCTGTATTTTTAGAAACAAATCTCTTAAGTTCTTATTATTCTCTTTGTGTGGCTTTTACCAGAGAGATGTTTTTCTCTTTCAAACTCCTTTTTTTCTGTGATAGTTTATTTTGTGGCTTTGTGCCTTCCTAGGTTGCTCTATCACTGTTCTCTCCCTGCTCTGTATTTCTCTTGTCTGGCAAGTTTGCAAAGCAGATAATCTGCTCACGCTTAGTTTTCATTGTTGGAATTCTTCCAATGCCTCTTTTTATTAAATGTCCTTTTTTTCTTCCCCACTGATGAATTGGGCTTGGTCTTACAGGACACATCATCCTTGAGCTTCTTTGCATAGTTCATTCTACTCTGCAGGTGGACACAGAATTTCTTTTTCCCTATATTTTACACCATTTCTCTTGAATGCTTATAGAATTTGTTCTTTTTTATAGCAATTCATGTCTACAGTTTAGAATTTGTTGCACAGCTTTTTTTTTTCCTGTATGTATGCTAAGTATTCTTTTGATTGACACTGTTTACTAGTTTCAGAAGTACCAGGTAGCTCTTTTGTATTCTTTCTTGAATTACAGCATTCAGGTTGGTTTGTTTTTTAATTTGTATCTTTGCAACCTGCCTCTGATATCAACATATTTTGTTTATTTAGAGATCCTATTTAAGTTACTGCTTTTCTCTTTCTATATTGTCCTTCACCCCATGTATATTGTACTCATAATTCATTGTTCTGTTTTGTTTCTTTGTTGAGATTTGCTATCATGAACTTTTCTTTTTTTGTTAAGTAAACCAAAAATTCTGTTTTCATCATTCTTATTTCTTTCTTGAACCATCTGGGAACGTCATCCTCTGGTTATATATTTTCTTGAAAATCCTCTACCATACTAGGTATTGATTGGTTTTTCTTTATCTTGCAGTATTTACTCTGAAATTTTCGGACTTGTTTGTGAAGACACACTCCCTTCTGTTAGTATTATCTTCCCTATTGGTTTATTTGCTCAAAATTTTTAATTGAAATGTCTTCTTCCTGAGATCTGTTCAGCCTTCCCCCCTCCACACACACTCATACTGTGACCCCTTCCCTCTGGATAATGGATATCCCAAGGGCTATCCCTTAAAGCTGTTTTAGTCTCCTCCCACACTGGGGAATTCACCTTTTACCATCCCCAGTCTCTATCATTTCAAATTTCCTCTTTCAAAATCCATGTTTGATGATCCTTCCCAGTTTTGTCTCTTAATTTTGTGGATGGCACTGCTGCAGGACTGGATGCCAGAGTATTGCTCTAGGTAGAACAAGCTTCCTGCTTCTCTTCATAGGACTGCTGTTGAAATGGCTCTGCTGCTTGTTGCCTCAGAATGGGGGAATGGGACTAGCCAGCAGAGGCTGTAGCAGCCACAGAATGGCTGAGTCGATTGCATGGGTCCAACTGTGTGTCTGCTAAAACTTAGTGGGGAAGAGAATGCTAAGTTCGGAGGAAGCTCATTAGGAGTAAAGGTTCATCCAGCTGTTAGCTTATTGAGATTCTTGGTGCTTTATATCACAGAAAATGCTGAAATTCTTTTCCCTCTTGTACACAATTCTTACTTTGGAGAAGTCTGAGAGGTTGTGAGGATGAAAGAAAATGCTAGCCCTTGATCCTGTTGGTCCCATGATCTAAAAGTCTACATTTATATTCTTTTTTTTTTTTTAAATGCAAATCTATAAAATAAAGGCAGCAATAGTATCTATCTTACAAGGTTGTTATGAGGATAAAATGAGTATGATATTATCTATAAAGTGTTTAGCACAATGCCTGACAAACAGTAGGTACTAAATAAATGCAAATCCCTTCCCCCTCCACTCCCTCCCTGATCTTCCTTTTGTTGATTATTTCCAATTTAACCTGTATAAAACTGGAATATATATAAAGTACATAATTATCCTAAGTTGTTTCTTTCATTAGATTGTGATCTTCTTGAAAGCAAGGATTCTCTTTACTTTTTTTCATATGTCCAGAGTTTAGCATACACTAGGCCCTTAACAAATGCTTACTGATTTACTCAGTGAAGATAATGCAAATATCCTGATGTCTTTTTCAGGTAAAAAGAAATTGCCTCTGATGACAGGGAAACAGGGAAAAACACACAGGTAAGATCAAGAATTCCATAGCAAAGTCAGGAAACATAGAAGTTAGCAAAACAACCTTATTTGACTCCCAATAATCTATTTTTAGGCACCAGGTACCATATGCCTTCTTCACTAGCCATAGAGGATTATCATAAGGGGTATTTGTAAAGCAAATATTCTCTCATTACTAGGAAAAAATACCTTTCACATCCTATTCTAAGACAAGGTTTATTTAGTATTAACCACATGGGATGGTTTGGGCAACTCTGAAAGCTTTCACTTGGCTCTGACCATGATAAATGGCACAGATATTTCTTTAAGTCCCTATCTAAGGACTGACTCCCAAGAACTCATATTTTCTATTTTCACAAAATTCATAGTCTTCCTTATCATTAGCCACAACAACTAGGATTCAAAAAGGAGTCTTTCAGCACCTCTACCTGAGCAAGAGTCTTTTCCTCTAAGCCACTTAAAAAATCTGGGATCATGCTATATGGGACACAGGACAAGGTTCCTTTGTTACACACTGTTTGTCTGCTGGTACCTTAACAGTGTCTCATATAATTTTGTGTATCTCCCTTCCAGCTTCCGTATGGTTGTTTAGAAGAGCCTGAAACTCTGGAAACTTGGCCCTTGCTCTCAATGTTTGTCATAGTGACTGGCACATAGATGCTTAATAAACATTTATTGAATGATTGATTGACTGACCTGGGAAAACTCATCCCAAAAGTTATTCCAATCTGGATAAAAAATCTTGAGTAATTCCAAAAAATAGGTGGGATGGGAGTTTCTGAAGTGTGAAATCTTGATAGGGCTAATGCACCTTTACTAGCTGGATGTCCTGGCACAGTTTTACAAACATTTGTATAGGTTAATCACTAATCTTCTTGTCCACTGCACATTTCAAAAACCATATCCAAAGCTCCTTATAAGAAATAGTTATCAACCTCTACTAACTTAACATGGCAGCAAGCACTTTGTTTCTTCCCATGATTCCTAGAGATTATGTTTATATGGACAGTTTTATTTGTACAGATACTTAACTGCCTCAATTACCTGCTCAAAGTTTAATTATTGATTTCTCTAGGCAAGTATGGCTACCTGACAAGGAAAATCCATAAGCAAAAGTAAGACCTACCTGCATCTGAAAATGTAGCCACAGAAATTCAAGAGATAATGGAGAGTCAATTAAACTTTAGCCAATTAAAAAGGGATAAAGAGCAATTCCCAGGTGTGTGTGTTGGAGTGTATGTACAGGGGGAATCCTCTAACTAGTAAAGCTGATTTTTAAAGAACAAATCTTCAATAAACTCTAAAAATTCATGAAATTATAAAATTGACAAAAACTCTTCAGTTGAATTAATTTAGACCAGGTGTCAAAAATGAGGTCTTTGGGACATATATGGCCTGCAATTAATCATTAAATACTAATGAAGTTCATGATTTTTGCTAGGTACTAGGGATACAAAAAGAGACAAAGATAATTCTTCCCCTCAAGGAGAACTTTCAAATGTTGCCTGAACCAGATTGAGATGAAATTGAGAAATAATTCATAAAATAAAAAATTCAGTATAATAAAGGTAATATCTCATTTTAAACCTAAGTTAATATGGGTACTTCAAGGATTTTTATGCATGGACTAGCAATCTTCTTTCTATATAAATTTGAGTTTGCATTAGATTGTGCCTTCATTAGCTATTATTCTCATGATTCACTAGCCTACTATGAATTCTAATTTATTTTTTCCAACACCTGCTTTCTTGGTGGTAAAAGTCTGCTTGCCACTTTCTCCATTACAGAAAAAGTCATTCCCATCTTGGAAAGAATATGCTGAAGCTCTCTTTACCATCAGATCTGGTTTTCTATGATCATTATTACTCTTATTCCTATTCTTTGATCATATAATCCTGATTTTTGGTAGGATTTAAATCATTCTGCAAAACTGCTGGTTGGAAGTTACATTCCTTATCTGTAGCCTTAACCCCATTAATCTTATTAACCTGTGCTACTTCTAGATCAATATCATCCTCCATTGCCTGTAAGGCCCAGACCTTAAAGATCAAGTTACTTTACCTCCACATGAAGTGGTCTAATATTCAAGGACAATTTATTTTATTTTCCCATAAAGCGGAGGTCCAGTTTTTCTTAAGCCACAAATAAGAGCCAAGAAATACTTGATTTTGTGATTTTTTCCCCTAATTTTTTCTTTAAACATCTAAAGAGTCAACTCCATATATTAAATTTTCTCAGCAAATTTAGAGCCATGGTCTTCGGCTGAGAGAGCAGGAAGAGGAAATGTGAGAGTCTGAAGAGAGTAGATCTGGAATAGCTTCTATGGGGAATGAGAGAGAAAATCAATTAGGGAGGAATAAAAGGACTGTCTTGCTGGAGGAAAGGACCAATTGAAACTGGACAATGAGCATTAGAGTGTTCCCAATAGTCATAGCTGTCTGATTTTTTCTAATTAACCTTCAGCTGCATTTAAGTTGGAGTAAGGATTCATTAGTCAATCAATAAGCATTTAGAGAGCAATTATTATGTGCCATGCACTATAAGTAATGGGGATACAAAGAAAGACTCTTCCTGACTTCAAGGGGCTCACATTTTAATAGAGGAGACAACCTACTTCAAAAAAACCAGAAAACCAAAACCAAAAACTCTGTATAAACAAAATGTGTGCATAATACAAGGAAGGTAATCTCAGTAGGAAGATACTAAAAGCAGAGGATGAAATCTGATCTGAACCTTGAGGGCAGTTAAGAGATATAGGCATTAGAGAAAGCATTCTAAGAATGGGAGATAATCAATCTAAAGCACAGTTCATATAAAGCAAAACAATAACAGCATTTCAAATCAATAATGACATTAGCTTATGTTATATAATTCTTTATGATTAATAAAGCATTTTTATTATATCATCTGTGTATGGTAGTGTGGACATATAAGCGTTCTCATTTTAAAATGAGAAAACTGAGGCACAGATACAAAAAATAACCAAACACAAATCAATTTGATTAAAAGATTCAAAAACAAAAAAGATAATAATTAGCTAAATTTAACATGATCTTAACATACCTATTAAAGGAGATTAAAAAACAAAATGAAGGAAAGAAAGCAAAGCCAGAAGAGACAAAGAAATAAAATACCTTGCTCAGTGGAACTACTAAATGTGAACACAGAAAAAATTATTTATTAAAATTTATTATCTTTAGTTAATATTTTACATACCTTGGTCTCTGTGATTGCCCCTGGCTTGATGAGGTTTCATCTACTCCTTGGAGTCCACTACAGGAATCAAATGTTTTTGAAGCTTCACTCCTCTTCACTAATGTATGAAAAAAAAATTAATAAGATATAGAAATAATAAAAACTCTATTTAACAGCGAAGTTTAAAAAGAAAAATATTTTAAGGGATTCAGATTTTGATGGCACCATATAGAGCCATTATAGCATTAAGAAATATTCTAAAGAAACTGAAGTTATTTTTAAAAACAAAATACTATTTCTTCCAAAATGAAATGACTGCATAGTCCTTTAAGGAAACATGGTACTAGGATCTTAGAAATTTTTTTTAAAAATGGAAACTTCATGGGAATTTTATTAAATTCTTATATTTTCTCCAGGATCATAGCACCAACCCAGAATTAACTGCCAACTAATTTAAATCATTCATTTTGCAGATAGGAAAATTGAGACCCAGGGAAGTCTAGCTCAACATCATATAAGTAGTGAGCATCACCAGAAGGATATGAAACCAGGTTTTTTGTCTCTAAAGCCAGTGATCTTTCCACTGTAATATTCTTTATCTCAATGTTTGACATGCATACCAATGATGATTTTGACAAATAGCATCTCAATCTAATACACTATGTGTATATATTGTATACACATGTCCTAATGGTGGAATGGACATGAAATCAGCAGAGATCTAGCTTCTAATCCAAAATCAGACACTTAATCAATGTGTCATCTTAACAATTCATTTAACTTGTCAGGGCCCCAGTTTTCTCACCTGTAAAATGGGAATAAATTAATATTTACATTATCTTACAGGGTTGTTGTAAAGAATGTAGTGTGTACTATTTCAAAGTCTGATTCTTTTTGTACAGCAAAATAACTGTGTGGACATGTATAAATATATTGTATTTAACTTATACTTTAATATATTTAACATGTATTGGTCAACCTGCCATCTGGGGGAAGGGGAGAGGAAGAGGGGATAAATTGGAACAAAAGGTTTTGCAACTGTTAATGCTGAAAAAAATAAAAAGCTATAATTAAAAAAAAGAATATAGTGTGTAAACCTTTAATGTATCACATAAAGTTGAGCTAGTCATCATACCTTTACGATCTGTGATACTATTATATTTAATGCTTCATACCTTGTCGGAAATCTGGCTCAGAAGAAATAATAGATGGACTTTCACTGGCAGTACTGTAGATATCACTGTGATAAGGTTTGTATCTCCGAATTGGTTCTAAAAAGATAAAACAAAGCAGGCCAGCATTGGAGATCATTAATTGGTTGGCCAAAAAAAAAATTTAATTTTTGATTTTATCATGAAACAAAAATATTTTAAGCAATCTTTAAAAACTGAAGACTCCATCATTATATTAGTCAGTCATGTTACCTCCATAAAAGAGTAAATAGCCAGAATTAATTTTTTAAATTGCTTATGTATATAGCAAAAGAAAAACTTGAAAAATAAAATAAAATATATATACATATGTAATTTTTAAAAATCTAAACAAACAAACAAAGAAAAAAGCAGCCACTGTCTCCCAGGAAAATTATACTCTTACTAAAAGACTAAGATGAATATTATTCTTTGAATAATTAAGTTATCTGAATGGTTGAAAATTTTTCAAAAATTAATTTTCTTTAATATCTCTACAAATATTATTAATAACACAATTTAGTATAGGCAAGTAAATGAGCTATTTAAAAGAGAATGGATTATGGGTAAAATAGGGCAAGAATTTGTATTTTTAGTAACAAAGCTGAAAAAATGCTGGCTTCAGAAGGGCATTAGTAAAAGAGAATTCTACCCAGCTAATTGTTCATTTTTTCCCTTTTGTTTGTGGATTAAATAGACTTTTGAGAATTTATCGAGGAAATTGTTAAAATGCTAATCAGTACACAGTGATCAAATAGCTACTTTCTTTGCCTTCAAACAGTTGTCTAGCTTCATATACAGTGGTACCTCAATTGCTTTTCATTAATTGATTCTAGAGGGCATGATGAGTAGCAAAAACGAGTACCAAACAAATTTTTCCCACAGGAAATCTATCTCCAATCTGCATTCTAATCATTCTTCCCCACCCAATACCCTAAAGGGGCAAATGGGGCTTCCAGCTAAAGAGAAAGAAGCCAGCCCAGTTCAGTCCAGCCAGGCTTCTCCCTTCCTGACCCAACTTACTTTCTGAGAGGAACTCAGATCTTTATACTGTTTTACTCCAGGGGCAGAATGGAGGAGAGACTAGACAGGGAGGCAAAAGCTACGGTCCTGCATTGCCAAGGCTCTAGCTTTGCCCAGGGCTCAGGGCTGCCAGGAGTTCTGGATTCCTGCAACAGCAGCCTCTGCTTGGGATCCAGCTGTTGCTACAATTTGCACTACCACTGCTGCTTGTGCAATGCCATTTCTCCTCCTATTGAGCACACCTGCTACACTGTGCCCCTTCCAGTACTACCATTTTGGGAGCTGGGAGTCTACATGCTGCAGCCCCAGTCCTGCAGGAACTGTCCTACCACCTGCCTGCTGATGCACACAACCTCAGCATAGTGTGTTCCAACTTGACAGAGCCACCACCACAACTATTGCTGGGGAGGAGCATCCCATAGCTAAAGACAAAAGCAGTGGTAGTGGGGACTGACTGGGCAGTACGCCTGGTCAATCACATACCCCTCCTGCTCATCAAACAACACCCAAATATAAGGGTCAAGTGCTGAATGCATTTTTGTTTCTCTTTGAAATACATCAAATACTGAATTCCACAAGTTTTGAAGCAGAAGTCCCAAGGTACTGCTGTAACTGATTAGGCTACTAATTCACAATAAAACAAATAAAGTTCTATATTTGTCACTAGAGAGACTTAGGCTCAAATTTTTCCTTAGACACTAACAGTGTAATAGCTCTGGACACATCATTTAACCTGCCTGGATCTCAGCCTATTCATCAGTATGAATAATAATAGTTAGCATTTATATAGTTCTTTAAGGTTAGGCTTTAAGGTTTACAAAGCACTTTACTAATATTATCTTATTTGATCCCCTTGAGAAATTCACAGATGATGAATCTAAGGCAAACAATGGCTTATCCATGTGTTTTAAAAATAAAAAGCTTTAAAAAATGAAAAAATAAATACGGAAAAATATCTTTACATGTAACCATAATAAAATAAAATACTATTAAGAGAGGGGGAAAAAGAAAAAGAAATATTGGGTAGATTTGATGAACTGCTCTTCTCACCTCTTTTGAAAATTATGTGATTTAAAGAGGGCTTGCTAAATTGGGGAGGAGTAAAATATCCAGATAAAAAAATGATTTAAAAACCAGATTGCCATATAATTCCGAAAATAATGTATAATATAATTTCACTGAACACATTGCCTAATAATTTAAAAATTTGAATGATAATAAGGAATGTAAAAAAAAATTCTGTTGATTTCTATTTAGCCCCCAAATCTTTTAAACATTGAAAACCATGCCCTTTTTTCACGATTTTTTTCCCCTTAACTTCAACTTCTCCCTAATGACCTGCCAAGTACAAAGAAAGTGTGGTTATTTATTTGTTTTTGTTCTTTCTCATTAAGGTAACCACACTGGAGTGAGGGTGATGGGAGATATAACATAGATAAAATAGCAAGCACTGCTAAAATGATAATTACTTTTCTATAATCACATTTCTACAAAGCTTAATAGTTAAGAAGGCACTTAAACATTGTCTCACTTAATCCCAATCACCACCTTTGTGAGTCAGAAGACCAGGGGTCCTCAAACTACGGCCCACGGGCCAGATGCAGCAGCTAAGGACGTTTATCCCCCTCACCCAGGGATATGAAGTTTCTTTATTTAAAGGCCCACAAAACAAAGTTTTTGTTTTTACTATAGTCTGGTCCTCCAATGGTCTGAGGGACAGTGAATTGGCCCCCTATTTAAAAAGTTTGAGGACCCCTGAAGTAGACACAAACATGTCCATCTGAATTTTAGGAAAACGAATACTTGGAGATTGTAGTTAATTTGACCAATATCACACCATTAATAAGTGGATAAATATAAGGACACCCATGTTTCTCACTGTATCATACTGCTTCTTTTCTTGTCTATTTTTATAACACTGTTCTCAGACCTGAAATAAAAATGACATAGTCAAAAGGCACTTAAGTGCTTACTCTGTGATAAGCAACAAGGCTACAAAGAAGGGCAAGAACACAATCCCTCTTTAAAAACTACATGTTAAGATTTATTACACAGGTTTTATTTGTGAAATGGAAATTTATTGTTTTATATTGATCAATCAACATGAGAATGTTCTTTTTCATTTTGTATTTAAATTTAAAATAAATAAAAAATAAAACAAGTGCTATCCTCAAGGAACTAAAATTCTTAATTTTTTTTTGGCTGAGGCAATTGGGGTTAAGTGATTTGCCCAGGGTCACTCAGCTAGGAAGTATTAAGTGTGTGAGGCCAAATCTGAATTCAGATCCTCCTGACTTCAGGGCTAGAACTTACATTTTAACAGGCAGAGAGTGCACAAAAAGAAATGCACAAAGTATAGATATATACAGTGTATACAGAAGGAAATCTCACAGAGAATTTAGCAGAACTGACTCCAGAACCAGCCCTCCTACCAGAGGCCACTCTGCCCTTAATTTGAAGAGAAAACAGAAGTGAGGGTACAGAAGATGGGATTGGAATAAAGTCTCATGGTAAGCTGAGAATTCAGTGAGAAGAGGGGATGGCCAGTAAAAAGGCCCACAATCAGAGGGAAGTATTGCTATATCTTAGAAAATGTGGAAGAGAATGAAGAACAAGTCAATTTGAAAGAGAAGGGGCCAGGTGAGGAATGGTTTTAAAAGGAAAACAAAACATTTTATATTTGATCCTGAGGATAATAGAGAGCCATTCTAGTTTTCTTCCTGAGTAAGCAGGTGACATGGCAGGGAGACCAAAGAAGAAAGGAGAGTTATAAGGTAGACATGAAGCAATAGGTATCTATACCAAGGCGTGGCCATAGGACTGGAGAGTAGAGGACTTAGGGGCAGGAACAAACAGACAAGAGACTCAACATGTAGGATGGGTGCCAGTGAAAAGCTAAGAATGACATGGAAGTTATGAGCCTGGGTAACTACAGAAATGATACAGTATTCTATAGTAATAGGGAAATTGGAAAGAGAAGGAATTTGGGGGGAAAGATGAGTTCTGTTTTGCACACTCTGTGTCTGTGGGACATCCAATACCACATCATTCAGTGTAACATTAAAGGTCAGGGGAGAGACTGGGTGGGAAATACAGAGATAGCTAGAAGGCTCAGTGGATAAAGCCCTGGATCTGAATTCTAGAAAACTTGAGTTCAAACCTAGACTCTGAGAGTATATTAGCAGCATAAACCTGGGCAAGTATTTTAGCCTCTGTTTGAGTTTCCCATCTATAAAATAGGGACGATAGTAATTCTTTTTTTTTTTTTAATAATTTTTTATTGACAGAGCCCATGCCAGGGTAATTTTTTACAACATTATCCCCTGCATTCACTTCTGTTCTGATTTTTCCTATCCCTCCCTCCACCCTCTCCCCCAGATGGCAAGCAGTCCTATACATGTTAAAGAGGTTACAGTAGATCTTAGATATAATATATGTGTGCAGAACCGAACAGTTCTCTTGTTGCTCAGGGAGAATTGGATTCAGAAAGTATAAATAAATAACCCGGGAAGAAAACAAAAATGCAAGCAGTTTACATTCATTTCCTAATGTTCTTTCTTTGGGTGTAGCTGCTTCTGTCCATCTTTGATCAATAGAAACTGAGTTAGATCTTCTCTTTGTCGAAGAAATCCACTTCCATCAGAATACATCCTCATACAGTATTGTTGTTGAGGTATATAATGATCTCCTGGTTCTACTCATTTCACTCAGCATCAGTTCATGTAAGTCTCGCCAATCCTCTCTGTATTCATCCTGCTGGTCGTTTCTTATAGAACAATAATATTCCATAACATTCATATACCACAGTTTACTCAACCATTCTCCAATTGATGGGCATCCATTCATTTTCCAGCTTCTAGGCACTACAAACAGGGCTGCCACAAACATTTTGGCACATACCGGTCTCTTTCCCTTCTTTAGTATCTCTTTGGGGTATAAGCTCAGTAGTAGCACTGCTGGATCAAAGGGTATGCACAGTTTGATAACTTTTTGAACATAGTTCCAAATTGCTCTCCAGAATGGCTGGATGTATTCACAATTCCACCAACAATGTATCAGTGTCCCTGTTTTCCCACATCCCCTCCAACATTCCGCATTATCTTTCCCTGTCATTCTAGCCAATCTGACAGGTGTGTAGTGGTATCTCAGAGTTGTCTTAATTTGCATTTCTCTGATCAATAGTGATTTGGAACACTTTCATATGAGTGGTAATAGTTTCAATTTCCTCATCTGAAAATTGTCTGTTCATATCCTTTGACCATTTATCAATTGGAGAATGGCTTGATTTCTTATAAATTAGAGCCAATTCTCTATATATTTTGGAAATGAGGCCTTTATCAGAACCTTTGACTGTAAAAATGTTTTCCCCATTTATTGTTTCCCTTCTAATCTTGCTTGCATTAGTTTTGTTTGTACAAAAACTTTTCAATTTGATATAATCAAAATTTTCTATTTTGTAGTCAATAGTGATCTCTAGTTCTTCTTTGGTCATAAATTCCTTCCTCTTCCACAGGTCTGAGAGGTAAATTGATGATAGTAATTCTTATAACCTATAGCTATTTTAAGGATCAAGTGAGATAATTTTTGAAAAGAACTTTGCAAAAAAAAAAAAAAATGCTACCTCTTATTATTGTTAGACCTGGGAATCCTCTGGATGAGAAGTGATAATTGGATCCATGGAGACTAATGAGATCACCACATGAGAAACAGAAACTTCTGCCACTGGTAGATGGATTTGCTGTGGAGATGGATCTCTGGAGCAATAGAAGAAAACCCAGGGATAAAGATAGGGGCCTAAGAACAAATAATTGGATCCTGGGATGACATGAAGATTCTTGGGAGAGCCTTCTTAAGGGCAATTTTAAGAGTTGCTTTAATCAGTATACCTTGAATTTGAACATTAGAGGTGCTTAGAGGTACCTGTTGAATGAATATGTGTATTATATATATAATATACATATATTATATATATAAAAATACATACATACATATGTGAAGAGAAATAAACATACAGAAGGACCAAAGCATACATATTTCCTATTTATAACTCACAATGGTGTTTGGAGAATCCTTTCCATATAACAGCTAATATACAGATAAACCGTATCCAAACCTGTCCAAGTCAAAATTATTTCCCCACATAGGGGAAACATACCATAGACAAATCCAATCATAAAGTAAAAAAATCTTGTTATTATTATTACATTAACTGATCTTTTAAGCCTTTTATACTATGGTCCTGTGGAACTAATAGAATTGCCTTTCGGAACATTAGTTCATCTACCACTTTGGATACAGTAGAAAATTCTGAAAATAATGTATAATATAATTTCACTGAACACACTGTCTAATAATTTAAAAATTAGAATGATAATAAGGATTATAAAAAAAATTCTGTTGATTTCTATTTAGCCCAAAAATCTTTTGGCTGATTATGGAAGCTTGATGCTCTCTTATATTGGCCATCAATTCCCTATTAGGCATTTTTGTACATTTTTTTTTAAAGTTACAGCTCACAACAATTAAATACAATACAATTATGTAGACATAGGTAGCTGAAATTTAACAACAAAGATATCGATAACAATGTTAGCCACGATAGGCATAATAATGGACTGTGGGTACAGTTATGAACTAGTACAACTGATTTGGAAAACAATTTGGAATTGTGTGAGAAAAGTTACTACATTGTTTTAATCTCTTAAACCCACAATTTCACATGTATGAAAGTATTTCAGAACAGCCTTTTTATGGTAGCATAGGCTGCAAAAAGTTAAGAAATACTGAACATATTGTGTTAATGTAATGATTTTGCAGTGAAAAATAACAAATATTAGAAATTTAGGGAAATGGGAAAATTCTTTAAACGAATGCAGAGTGAAATAGGCAGTCAGAAAGAAAATATACATCACATATAACAATGTAAATAAAATGCATGAAAGGAGAGATAAATATTAAATACCTGAAAATGCAATAATAGTCAGGAGAGTAAAAGATGAAACACATTAATCTCTAGGTGGCATGAAAATGGAGTACTATTAACCAGACTGCTACATATATTCTCAAGGTTATCACTGTTTTAATTATTTTTGCTTTCATTTTGTTATGATGGTGGATTCAATTCAATTCTAGGGATGAGTATTTTCAAAATAAAATGGAAGCATCAATGAAATTTGTCTCTTCCTTTCACCTTCTTATAATTAGACAAATTCTCTTCCTATAGTGATATAACAACTATAATCAAAATAAAGCTCTCAAAGGAACTTAAAGAATTATATTCACTGAGTATTCCAAGATTCTTTATTGTCAACTCATGCCTGGGAAATTCTATTATATTTGTCTCCACTTTGATCTTTCCTAGTATTTGAAAATGTTTTTTTAAAAAAAGTCTAAATGTACCATCAACTGATCAAAGTGAATTTATGATTCTAGCTATAGAAGCAAATGAAATACCTAGAAAACTTCATCGAAAACAAAACTCGAATATAGCAACATGCTGTTTAGAACTATAGAGCAAAACAAACACCAGACACAATTCTCCACTTGTTTTTGTCCCTCTTGCTTTTCTTCTATTTATCCCATACCTAAAATGAATTGTTTCTCCACATTCCGTTTCTGATTCTGATCTTTGTCTACATGTAAAAGTGATTCTACCTTCACTTAAAATCTGATTAAGATGGCATCTCTTCCATGAAGCCCCTCCTGATCTCTTACCAAGAAATCCTTTTTCCAGCATCTCATAATATTTTCCCTGATTGTTCTTTTTCTGCCTTAATACTATTTATTCAGTATATTATAGTTATTTCTTTCCTATTAAAGTATAAATTTCTTTTTACCCATAATACTAACACAGTAACTTAAACATGGGTGACATTTAATAAATGATTGCTGATTTAAATTTAAAAGGTTATCCAGGTCAAAGTTCAACCTCCAGCAAAGTGAAAGACTTGACAAGACAAAAGAATGTAGTCCATCATCTTTTTCTACCTCTAGGGAGCCATTTTCAGTACTTAATCACCTTGACAATCAAGAAATTCTTCCTTTTATCTAGCCACCTCTTCTCTTACTGCAATTTAAAAAAAATTTTTCTTATTTGACTTTTGTGGAAGTGGAATCATGACAAATTTGTTTGTTCATGAAATCTTCCCAGTACCTAAATACAATTGATGTTTTAAAATTTCCCAATAGGACCTATTTGGTATTATTTTTTACTTTTAACGTGGAGAACAAAATAATCATTAGATACAATATACTTAGAAGGGTTTAATCAAAACAGAGTGGATAATGTGAGGATTATTTCACAGTCTCTACAATGTTTACAAATATTAATATTTACAAATAACATCTTTGTATTGAAAAGTAATGTAATACCTATTCAACTTCTGAGTATGATTCCCAAGTCATCCTCTTCTGTATTTTTTTTTTTTTGAGGTAAATAAATTTCAGCTACCTATGTCTACATAACTGTATTGTTTTTAACTGTTGTGGGCTATAACTTCAGAAAAAAAACCAGAACAAAAATGTCTAATGGGGAATTGATAGCCAATATAAGAGAGTAACAAGCTGTCATAATCTGTCAAGTCACATAACCCAAATGAGCTACATCATTTGGCATGAAAAAAAATTGGCAGACATAAATGCTGAGCTACTCTTAATAACATCTGAAAGACTATGAATGGGAAATGTACTGAAAGACTAGAGAAGGACAAATACTGATATAAGATTTCCAAATATGATAAGAGAATATATCACTATGTTAGTGAGACTGATTTTGATTGTTGAGAAAATTCCAAAATAAATTATTAAAGAGATGGCTGATAAAGATCTAGAAAAGGAGGAGTGTCTATAGTCAGTATGGTTTCATGAACAATTGTTCATGACACATTAAGATTATTAATTTTTTTCGACAGGACTTTTGAATTGGTAGATGAGTGAAATTCCATAGATAAAGTTTATCTAGATTTTGAAAAAACCTTTGATAAAGTATCACATATTATTCTTACAGAAAAAGTTAAAAGATGTAGACTAAATGTAGAATAAAATCACATAAGTTAGGAAATGGTAGAATGGCAATAATCAAAGGAAAATCATTAATGATTCAATGTTAATTACTCAAGATAAATCTAATGGATTATTCGTGCTATTTATTCTTGGTTCTATGCTGTTTAAGATTTTAAGAATGACTCGGCAGGGAGGAGGAATAGATGTCACGCTTAAAATCTGCAAATAACACAAGGCTGAGAGAGGTACTAGACGACATATCAGATCCAAAAAAATCTTGTTTGACTACATGACTGGGTTGAATTGGAAAAGATGAAATTCAGTACAAAGAAGTGTGAATTCTGGAACTTGGCTTCAAAAAATCAACTGCAAAAAAATGCAAGGTTGGAAAGATTTTGGGTGAAAATGTTCTGGAGACTGAAATTGACTGACTGCTAAATAACCCAGCAAAGTGATATGGTAGCCAAAGAAGCTAATTCAATCTTGGGTTGCATTAGGAGAAGCTTCGTTTCCAGGAACATAGTACTCTGCCCATATCAGACTTCAGTTGGAGTATTACGTACAGTTTTGGGCTACACAGTTTAAAAATATCTTGGAAGACACAAAGGGGCAAATTCTGACTTCAAAGCAGGAAAGACAATCTAACAATGGGAGCTGTCCAAAGGTGTAATGGATTTCTTCTCTATGGAAGTTTTTAGAGATTGTTGAGTATATCACAGTTTGTATATGGATTAAACTAGATGGTTACTGAGAACCTTCCTAGTTAAGAAAATCTGTACATACCATTTCACTAAAATAAATCAAATAATAAAAAAATGTAGAGGCAGTCTGACATAGTGGGTAAAAACCTGGGCTTTTTTGTGTTATCCGGGAACTGGAAATTTAAATGGAAGCCCATCCACTTAATGGCTGAATTAGTTATGCTATATGAATGTAATGTAATGTTATTTTTATAAGAAATGATGAGCAGGCTAATTTCAGAAAAAGCCTGGAAAGACTTACATGAACTAATGCTGACTGGAGCAAGCAGAACCAAGAGAACATTTTAAATAGTAACAACAATCTTGTGTGATGATCAGCTCTGATGGATTTGGCTCTTTTCAAAAATGAAGTGATTCAAAGCAATTCCAATGGACTTGTGGTATAAAGTGACATCTGCATCCAGAAAGAAAGCTTATGGAAATTGAATGTGGATCAAAGGATAATATCTTCATCTCTTTTGTTGTTTGTTTTTTCCTTTTTACTCATGTTTTTTTCCTCTTTTGATCTGATTTTTCCTATGCAGCATGATGAATATGGAGATATGTTGAAAACTATCTTTACATGTATTTGGAAAAATAAAATACTATGCCACTTATTGTCTGAACTTAGGTAAGTCTGTTAATCTCTATGATCTCCTTAAGACTCTTTAAGACTTACTGACTAAATTAGAGATGTAGTCTATCACTTTTAATGACTACAAAAGTGTGAGAAGTTCCCCAAAATGGTAAAATAAGTGACCCTTTCCATATTCACATTAACCAAGAATTCTATCAATGAGTTATATAGTAGACAAATGATAAGTGTGTCTTGATTTATTGGCTAGGATCTTAACAAGACATGTAGCAATGATTTTCAAAATAACATACATAAAATAAATGTTCTTCTTACTTAATGTACTTAATGTGCACACAATATTTGATCTTATTTTGATAGCTCCAAAAGCTGCTTATGACTTTTAAAAAAATTCCTGTGAAAGATCAAACTGGAAACATAAAAAGTAAAATTATTTTGTCAATTTAAAAAAAATAATCAAAATATTATTCCACATTATATTAATCACCACTTTTTGATATTGAGAAAAGAAATATGGATTGAAACTAAAATCAATTTTTAATGAACAATGATAAAATTAAGAATTAAAATTCCATTTCATCCATAGGATTTCCCTTTTGGATATTACACATGATAAATTTTTCCTATTATTCATATTGTCAAATACATTCAAGTATAATTTTCAAAATATTTAACTTTTAAGATCAATGTCCTAAAGAGAGTGGTAAATGGTAAGGAACAGCTAATTACATAATATAGCTGCATAATAACAGATTTTAAATTTTCCATAGGAAAAACCAAACTGAGATAATAAGAGAGTCTCATAACATTAACAGAAGAGAACCAGCTGTCTAATTTTCACGTGAAATGGATTGCCTAAAAGTTCTCTTTCTCAACAAAAACATCTTAAACTCTCTTTGGGAACTTAGTTTTATCAAGCCTTTGTCTTTTTTCCTTGTGGTATTGTTTTAAGAGAATTTTAAGAGTCTAAAACAATGGAAGTCTCCAGAGTCAATCTCTAAGTCACTCCCTAATTATCAGGAATATACTTTCAGATCTCCCAACCATACAGAGAGCAGTGGGATAGGAAGATGTATTGTTATTACATCCAAGAAATAGAGAAGGGAGAATGTTGAAGAAGTCATTCTGAAAACAAGCAATTACTTTCTCAATCACTGAGGTAGAGAAAAGATGTTCTCCTTCCTTTCTCAAGAAGATTAGTACCTCATGATTTAGACATAAAAGGTGACACCATATGCAAACTAGGGAAGTATTATATATTTTACCTGCCAGGTGGATAAGGAAAGAATTTAT